>NW_019174471.1:5547607-5741004 GCF_002260705.1 Seriola dumerili | reverse complement strand
GTCTTTATGTCTCATGACTTCCTGTTTTATTTTGAAATCTTACTTCCCTCTCGTTTCAGATAACTGGCTCCTTCCCCCCCGTGTGTGTCCCGCCTGTCTGATTGCCTGCCCCTCCCTGATTGTCTCCACCTGTGTCCCCTTACCTTGTGTGTATTTAGAGTCTGTGTCTCCCTTTGTCCCGTGCTAGTTCGTCTTGTTTGTTACAGTCAGCCAAGCCAGTTGACACCATAGCCAAGCCACGTCAGGTACCTTTGTATTTTTGTGTTATCCTGGTTATTTTCTTACGAACGTGTTTTTCCTCTATCAAGAGCGATTTTTTGTTAGTAGTTTTTTGCCTCCTAAGAGAGTGTTTTTTGTTGTTACCTTATCAATAAAGATTGTTTATTTTTGGATCTTTTGGTCTTGAGTCGTGCGTTTGGGTTCACTTCCCTGTCCAGTCGTGACATTTGGCTGTTGTCCAATACAGCAGTCGTATTACATACCAGTTTCTTGTGAGAAGGCTGAGTGCTTTTGTTCCTCTGAGCCGAAGGCAGTTTCTTATGGCTGTCCATGATGCTACAAAAGGTGTTGAATAAAACAATCTGTGCTGATCATCAATCCATAATTCAAGAAGATCCAATCTGTCCAATGATGAAAGATCCTTCCTTTGAGTCCAAGGGCAGGTTTTTTACTTGATGTAGTGACCATTTGTCCATAAAAAACAAATTAAACTTTAAACCAAACCTAATCAAAAGGCCACTGATGCACCATAGGGATGTGGTTTAACGCAGGCAAAGGAAGATGAATGTCCATTCCAATCTTGCAGTTTTGTGTGGATTTATTGCAACAAAAGAAAACAAACAAAAGAACAAAGAAAAACCATAGCTGCTGCTGCCTCTCTTTGCACTGGTAAAAAACCATTGGCCCACCCAGGTGCATGCTGGTCCTCAGTGTGTCTACCTACTCAAATAACCCCAAGTCCCCAGTGTTAACCAATTACCAAAAAATAAACAAAAATACTAATTATACAAATCTAAATGTGCTAAACAAATAATTAACAAAAATATTATCAAAAATCTAATTTCAATAAAGCAAACAAGTTAATCAAACAAACAAAGTTGCTCATAATAAATCAATTAAATTTACAACTAAAACTAAACTTAAAACTAACAAATAGCTCCAACAAGTGTTTAAGGAAATCAGCTGCCTGAAAACACTGAAGCTTTAATTAGTAAAAATAAGTGAAGCTGTTTGAAGTCCAAGCCTGTATGCAGAACCACTGCCAGATAAAGACACAGTGTCTGTCAGACTAGTGGTTCTGGTGTTCTTCCACAGCCCGGCTTCAACTCTGCCCATCAACTTCCAACATGCCTTTAAACTGGGTCTTAGTCTTATTTAACATCAATGACTATACAAAATGTAAATATCAAGATGTTTTTTCATACAGTTGAACTATCAGTATTCAGGTCACTTTGGTCAAGTTTGTATTGGTACCACAAATTCTCAACCATTTATCCAAAACTTTTATCCATTCACTCATTACCTGTAAGCTAATACAGTAACTAGTTAATCTATTTATCCATGACTTTAGCTAATGTTTCCAATTATATATTACTTTTAACTAACTGTTAATGAATCTCTTTCAGAACCTATCCATTAGACTTCTCTGTATGTGTTCAGGTGACTCATAATGTTGACATGTATTTTATTGAAATTAAACTGTACCTTGTATGTTTTCACATGCAGGCTGGTGTGGGATCACTGCTGCAGGCAGTTCAAGCCTTTGCCCAGGCTTTTTCACAGTGTCAGTTAAAAAAAATAACTGGGAGTAAACATGTAAGGAGACTTTCCATATGAGGGTGGGACAGTCACTATGTCCCTGATGACATATCATGGCATAATCTCTATGGAGGCCTCTTGATAGCAAGCTGCAGACACCCCGGGGTCCTGATTCAAAGCAAAGCATGGCTAACAGTCCAGCTCTGTCTTATAATGTGCCATACAGCTCAGGGCAAAGTCTGTATCACCCACTCATGCTTGCTCTCTCTGTCTCTGTTTCTAAATGTCATGTAAAGTCTGATCAGGGGACAGTCAGAGGTTCCCAAAGGGTCCCAACTCCAATTTCTAGCTCTCAATGTAATCCATTTTCTGTCAGTCTCCACACATTCCCACAGACCAGAGTGTGATTGACTCCAATACACACACACATTCACTTTCTTTATCAATACAGCCATTCAATCAGCAGCACAGTGGGAGTGCTCTGTGCCATATGCTTCAAAAACCCACACTGGCCTGAACAAGGTCCACACTACATGAAGATTGACTCCATTTGATTTCATTTTTTTAAATGGAAACTTCTTCCCTGTCCTCGCAGCTGGCTCAGAAAATGGCATTGACCAGATCGAAATCAACCACTCCTGACTTTCTAGGTCGCAGCGACCTTGGGTGTAAATAACTCTGCTTGTCAGTGACTAACACGCATCCACCTACAGAACTGTCCAACTGTGAGTGACTGCAATGTTATTTTTCACATTGAGACCAAATACAGCATACCACATGACGATCCACACTCTATATCCATAAAGGTTCCTTCTGCCCAACTCAGCTCTGCTTGTAAAAATAAATCTGTCCTGCTTGTCCATTCAGACCCAGCACAGGTAGGAATGTAAACTGGGCAACAGTTTCACCTTAAATAAACAAGAGGACCCCTGTGCCCCCCCCCAGTGCCTCCCATATTCCCCATCCCATCCCATGATGGGCTGCTCTCACACTAACAAGGGAGTGTTCAGCATGGGGTGTACATGCTCCCCCATATTGCAGGGCATGTGCATATTTGCTTACATTAGTGTACATGTGTAAACATGTTCCAGTATGCATGTGTGTCCTTTATTTGATTTACAAAGCCTGTTTGTGTGTGTGAGAGAGGGGGTGTTATACATCCATGAAATCAGTGGTCATTATCATTAAATCATTTTTAACTGCATAGTTTGACATTTGGGGAATACGCTCATTTGCTGTCTTGCTAAGAGGTAAATAACAAGACTGATATTCTCAGGTCTGTAGCCAAGCTACATGCAGTTTAGTTTAGCTTAGGATAAAGACTGGAAACAAGGGAAAAGAGGTAGCCAAGCTTTGTCCCAAGGAAATTTACCCCCCCCCCTCCCCCCGCCCCTTTAAAGATCACTAATTACCACACTATTTGTATGTATATTGATGGCCAGGCTAATCACTTGCTGGCCCCAGCTTCATACTTTTCGTGCAGACATGAGCATGATATGTTACACACCTATCCCTACACACAACCCTGCTCTGTGCACAGTGGAGGCCTGAGGTCCTGCATTTCAGCAGAAATGGAACAAAATGTCATGTCCAAGAAATTATGTTAAGTTACTTTTGTGTTGTCCTGTCTTTATGCTGTCTCGTGACTTCCTTTTTTATTTTGAAATCTCACTTCCCTCTCGTTTCAGATAACTTGCTCCGTCCCCCCGTGTGTTTCCCGTCAGTCTGATTGCCTGCCCCTCCCTGATTGTCTCCACCTGTGTCCCCTTACCTTGTGCTTATTTAGAGTCTGTGTCTCCCTTTGTTCCGTGCTAGTTCGTCTTGTTGGATACAGAGAGCCAAGCCATTCCTTGCCTTGAGTCCAAGTCATGTCAGGTTTTTTGAGTTCTTGTTTTGGCCTTGTTATTCTGTTACGCAATTGTTTTCCTCTATCAAGAGGGATTCTTGTTTGTACTTTGCCTAGTAGTTTTTGCCTCATTTGAGAGTGATTTTGAGTTGTTACTTTTGTTACCATTTTGGATTCCTCTGAACGAGTGATTTTGTGTTGCTACTTTGTCAATAAAAGATTGTTTATTTTGTACTTTGCGGGTCTTGAGTCGTGCATTTGGGTTCACGTCCTTGCTCAGTCATGACACAAAATGCAGTGCTTAAATAGTCATCCCCTTTCCGCACACCTTTACAGCTACCTGGGGACTCATGCACACTAAGACATGGGGCTACTCATTTTGTGGATATGTTGTTGACTAATAATCTGTTCACATATTACTGTATGTTTATAGCAATGATTAACTCACCAGATATAAATGTGAGTCAGCAAAATGAGAATATCAAGCATTATCAGCTGATGTTAAATGAACCTTTGAGCTCTGTCTCATCCTCTCAACCTCAGAAAAACACACCACCACCTAAAACACAGAGACCCACCCTTTCTGAATTTGCTCATGAGAAATAATTTTTCAAGTTACATGAAATAGGCTGTTGTTCAGCTACATCTCCAGGTGCACCAAAACTACAACTAAAACTTGTTACAGTAATCCAGATTGGAAACAAATCTTATTATGCAATTCAGTTTCTTATAATATAAAGACTGGGAGTATGTCTTAATTGCAGCAATCTATTTCAGATGGCCCTGTGGTCCTCAGGTTGTAGCTAACATGTGCAAACACTCTTAAAGAGTCTCTTACACAGTCTGTGCCAAACTGGTGGAAGTGTATCAGCTTCACTGTAAAGTGCTGGTTTAGGATCTGAAGTCTTGTTCGTTCCATGAACATACTGATGAGGTATCACTTTCATAATGTGGACAACAGTGAGTTCTGTGCAGCTGATTCCCTGTAGTAACCATGTGGGGAATAAGCTTCTCAACAGCATCCTCCGGAGGCACTAAAATCCTGAGAAGCCATGTCCCCAATTTGGGAAACGATGATTTTTGGGTCAGTGGTAAGGTAAGAGTAAGTCGGAAATGTGCGTTTGCTGTGTGTGTGTGTGTGTGTGTGTGTGTGTGTGTGGGTGTGTGTGATATAGGATATGTCTGTGAGAGTGTGGGGAGAAAAAGAGAGCTGGCAGACCCACTTGTCTAAAATTGCTTCCAGCTGTAAAAAAAAAAAAAAAAAAGGAGGAAATACCATTCTGGGAGAGATCCTCTGTGTCTGTGTTCAACATCATTGCCGTTGTTCATGTCTGCAGAGTTTAAGTTGAAACACCTGCTCAAACAGTCCTGTCAAGCTGAACAGGCAGTTTTAATGTGCTCATTATTGAAGTTTGTCTTTCATACAAAAATATTCTGAGTAGAGAGTTGTCATGTAACGGCCTTGGAACAGCACAATGGCAGTTTGAGGAAAAAACCACAAAGGTTTGCTTGTAGTTAACATGTGCTGCTGTAGCCCTTCACACACATAATCTAGTACTGCAGAGCCACTTCCTCACTACTGCTGCACAGAAACGGCTTTAATATACAATCTCAGCTGGTCCAGTGGATTTAACTGAGTGAATTAATATACAGCAATCACCTGGTGTCATTTCAAGCAGGAAAAGAGTATAAAGTAATCAATGCAAGCAGACTGAACTGAAAATAAAAGTTCAATGACTCACAACTTGCACAACAATCATCTAGCATACACACACATACAGTATGGTGATGTATGGAGCCAAATCAGGGCCAATAGTTTTGTAATTGAAAAACTAAAATTTGAAACTGAAAGTTCACGTTTTGAATCCAAATAATGAAAAATACATCAATGAATTCAAATTAAAAATAAGTGTTTCAGTTTAAATATAATTTTGATTCAATTCTGGAATTTCATTTAAATATATTACTTAGTTAAACTTTTCACTTTCATATATATTTTAATATCTGAGGTCTTATTTTTTTCAGTTGCAGATTTAATTTTTTCAGATCTCATTTTTTACAGTTGCAAATATTTTTTTTTATTTTTATTTTTTTTTTATTTTCAGTGAACATGATAAACAAAATTCCATAAAATCTAAAATCTGCTGTTTTCCTTGCTCTTGTTGTCCCTGAGTGAGGTTCTGTGTGAGCGCATTTATAAAACTCTGTGCAGCTGCAGCCACTGTCTCATTATAGTCAATCAATCACAGTCACAATAAAGGTAAAACTTGAGCTGGACACTGTAAGGAATGTAAAATTCATATTAGCACAATGCTAGCCTTAAGCTTAATTTCTGGCTTTCCCCACTTAAAAAGGTCTTTTCCCTTTATGCATGTCCCTATGTTACAAAAATGACCCATCATTATAATATTTAGGATCATTTCCCAGATTATATATTCAGAAAGTAGTTAACATTTATTACCATTGCGATGGCACCAGAAGGATGTCCTGCTATGCTGCATTCACGGTGGAAGTGGAAAATGACAATTCGTGAGGCGTTGGCTGGCAACATGTGGCAGCTAGTCCACATAGCTCAAAGTTTTTTGCAATATATTTGTATGTATTAGTATATTTTTTGTCGATTGATGTTTTTTATTCTACGTCATCGTTTCGTTTGACGATGGAGAAAATAATGTACACAAAGGAAGAACTCCTGGCTTTAAAGTTTACCAGATATGGAGTTAAACATCCCATACTGGCTGAGCTGAAGAAGCCGTTCCATGGATGCAAAGCCGGAGCTTAGCTAAAGGCTAGCAGATGGAGATATAAGACTTTTCTACCATCGATCCTCATTGGAAACGTCAACTCCCTGACTAACAAGTGAAATAAACTGGAGGCCCTTGTGAAGAACCAGCGAGCATATCATGAGTGTAGTCTCATGTGTTTCATGGAGACCTGGTTGACAAAACTCCCAACCGCTGTGTGGATTTACCTGGCTTCACTGCAGTACGAGCAGACAGAGACGCCGGAGCAAGTGGAAAGAATAAATATGGAGGACTGGTTCTGCTTGTGAACAATAGATGGTGCAACCCCGGTCACATCACAGTGAAGAAGAAGATCTGCTGTTGGGACATTGAACTGTTGCCAGTTGGTCTTAGACTGTACTGTGTAGCCTACCAAGGGAGTTCTCACACATCGTCGCCATTGTTGTTTACATTCAACCACGAGCAGAGCCTGCAGTCGCGTGTAACGTCATTCACAAGACTGTTGTGAGAGTACAGATCCAGCACCCTGATGCATTCATTGCAATATCAGGGGATTTTAACCATGTCACTCTCACCTCTCACCTGACTGGCTTTACTCAGTATGTTGATTGTCCCAGAAGGGAAAATAAGACATTGGATCTGTTGTATTCAAATGTCAAGGAGGCCTACACTGCTTCAGCTCTACCACAACTTGGCAGATCAGATCATAATATGTTTTTTCTTCAGCCTTCCTACAAGCCCTGTGTACCGAGGCAGGCTGCAACCACCTGCTCATTCAGGAACTGGACCCCGAAGGCCAGTGAGTCTCTAAAAGACTGAGTGCACAGAAAGGAATATCCTGTTGGAGTCATGGAAAATGATAAAAGCAAGGACCCTGGCCTTGATAGAATGGTTGAATGTACCACGGACTACATTAACTTCTGTAAGGACACTGTAATACCAGCAAGGACTGTACACTACTTTCCAAACAACAAACCCTGGATCACCAGTAACATCAAGACCCTCCTCAATCAGAAAAAGGAGGCCTTCAGGGATGGAGAGAGGGAGAAGCTTAGGTGTGTGCAACATGAGCTGAAGAGGAGATTAAAGCAGGCAAAGGAGGACTACAAAAAGAAAGTAGAGAGGAAGCTGCAGCACAACAACACCAGAGAGGTGTGGAAGGGGATGAGGACCATAAATGGCTTTAAGGACAAGAACAGCCAGGCAACACCAGGTAATGTAGACAAGGCCAATGAGTTCAACCTGTTCTACAACAGGTGTGACACAGCCTCACCTGTTCTCCCTCCCACTGCTTCAGCTGCAGCTTCTCCTACGGCATCTCCTCCACAACCTGACACTGCAGCTGCAACTCCCTCCACACTGGGGTCAAATCTCCTGTCCTTTACAGCGGAGGAGGTGAGGGCGGCGCTCAAGAGGCTGCGTCCCGGAAAGGCAACAGCCCCGGATGGTGTGTGTCCAAGACTGTTAAAGGACTGTGCAGCCCAGCTGGCTGAGCCTCTCTAGAGGATCTTCAACTTAAGCCTTCAAACAGGGAGGGTCCCGGTCCTGTGGAAAACATCATGTCTTGTTCCGGTACCTAAAGTAGGACAACTGGCTGATAAATGACTACAGACTGGCGACCCTCACATCACACATCATGAAGACCCTGGAGCGGCTGCTTCTCCACCCTCTGAGGACACAGGTTGAACATGCATTAGACCCCCGACAGTTCGCCTACAAAGAACATATTGGAGTGGATGATGCCAACCTTTACATGCTCCACTTACTTACTTATTCTTACTTGAGCCAGGTAGTTACATAACGATTATTTTCTTTGATTTCTCAAGTGCATTTAACACCATCCAACCCCCCATCCTTAAAGCCAAGCTGGAAAGGATGGAGGTGGATCCCTGCTTCACATCCTGGATTGTGCATTACCTGACAAGACGACCACAGTATGTCAGGCTGGGTAACTGTTTCTCAGGGACAGTGATGAGCAGCACTGGAGCTCCACAGGGGACTGTTTGGGCACCGTTCCTGTTCACCTTGTATATGGCGGACTTTAAATACAACGCCACATCCAGAAATACTCAGATGACACAGCTATTGTGGCGTGTATCAGGAACAGGCAGGAAAAGGAGTACAGGGATCTGACGATGGCCTTCAGTGAATGGAGCGACAAGAACTGCCTCCTTCTGAACACCTCCAAGACCAAGGAGATGGTCAAGGACTTTCGTAGGTCTAGGCCCACCCTTCAGCCAGTCAACATTCGAGGGAAGGACATTGAGGTGGTGCACACTTATAAATACTCAGTGTGCACTTGGACAGTAAACTGGACTAGTCCCTGAACACAGATGCCATCTACCGCAAGGGGCAGAGCCAGCTGTTTTTCCTCAGGAGGCTCAGGTCCTTTGACGTCTGCAGTGAAATGCTGCACGTTTTATCAGTCAGTTGTGGCCAGCGTGCTGTTTGCTGGGGCAGCTGCATGTCCGACACGAACACAAAGAGACTGGATAAGCTGGTAAAAAAGGCTGGGTCTGTGCTTGGAAACAATGAGCTGATGGACACATGAATTTCCCCTAGGGGGGGATAAATTAAGTATCTATCTATCTAGCTATCTAGCTATCTATTTTATTGCTCTTTTTGTCTTATTTCTTGAAGCTTTGTGTGATGCAAAGCACATAGAGCATGTAGGCACTGTGAAAACTGATGAATCTAATGAACACTACAGATGTATGGGTTTGCACTTGATTTATTTATTCGTACAGATGTGACAGAGAATGTATGGGAGTCAAAGACAAATGGAACAAGTGCTAAAATCAAAGGTGAGACGAGCAACAGGTAACAAGTTGGTTAACTTCCTATGTCTCTGATGGATACACAGGAAGTTAGTCTTATTACCCTCCTGTACAGATATTACACCAACCAACATTGTAAGTCAAAAGCAGAACTCCACACTCCTACGGGCAACACTGATGTAGGGAATGCTATCACAACAGAAAAATAAATGTAACTCAAACACAATTTTCTTCAAATAATAATTAAACACCAAGGATGCACATAGTGCTTTCTGAGAAGAAATGAACAATTACGCCATTTAGAAATGTGTTTGGAGATTATCACATAGTAAAACTTCTAACAAAAGAAAAGGTAAAACAAAACAAAAAAGGTGCATGTACTATTCTGGTTTGTATTTTAAAAATCCTGATACAAAAAATCCCTACATACATGGAATTCAAAAACCTTGGACATATTGTGTTGATTTACTCAACTGAGCAGAGATGTAAAGAATGCTCAGCGTCCAGAGCATGCTGCCTGACTCAAAGTACAATTGCATTTCTGTGGTAAAACATATAGAAATCAGCTGGAAGACAAATCCCACTGAACAGCTCCATATATCCCAAGAAAAAAAGAACAGAAGATATTTCATGCTGAAAAGAGGCTTGTTGCTGATATAATCAAACACACATGTTGTGTGTGCTGCACCATGCCAGATACCAAGTACAGATGCATGACTGTTATACTAAGCTGAGACCATCCAGGACAAATGTTCTCTTTTTTCTGATCACTGGACCGGCTGTGATGTCTTATGATCACTCAGTGGAGGACAGAGTTCACCAACCCACCTGGTCCTATGTATGAATCTTCATCTGTGTACAGTGCTCACATGATCTCATCATTGGCCATTTGGGCCCAGATTGCAGCACCAGATGGATAAAACAAGGACTTTAAAGACTGCGAAAAAACACTTTCTAGCCGGTGAGATAAGAGGCAGGATGTTTTGACACATTCAGCTACTTCTAACCAAATGTCCATTTATACAACCAGCCTCAGTGGTCATAATATATTAATTTCCTCCAGTGTTAGTCAAAGATAGTCTTAGCAGCAAGGTCAGTTTGAGTCTTTACAAGGGCACATTTACTGTGATTAATATGATGAATTAATCACACTAAATGTGTGAAATGGCCTAAAAGCCTAATTTAAAGAGTGATGATAATAATGATGTCACAAATGCAGCAAGTGCTTGTGAGGGAGACAAAGTTTAATGATGTGCAGTCCTTAAATGTGTCCCAGGACAAATTTTATTCACACTGCTAAAAGAATGGCACATTCCACATGTGGCCCAGACCACCTCCAAATGTGGTCTGAGTGATTGAATCTCAAATGTGTCCTCAATGCATGTGGTACACCTGTACTTAGAGCTGTCCACATGTGATCAGATGACCCGACACGGATGTTAATGGCAGGTCTGAACAGGGCCTTAGACTAAAACTAATCATGTCAAATCAGGTGCCTGTAAACACCATATAACCTCTGCTTGCTTCTACAAAGATCTGTTGCCATGTTTCTGCAAATATAGCTCTGTTGTGTGACTTTTTAATGTATGTCTAATCTAATATCCTCAGTGTGTCGTCCTGTTCACCTCTGAATAGATGGCATTCTTCAGTGTCTCACTGAGCCAATCCCTCATATGAAGAAGAAGCAGTAGGAAGGAGTGGTACCCTTGGGTGGCACAATTAACCTGGTGAGTCTGCAGTTACGAGCAGGGATGTAAGCACTGGCCCCTTTTTTGGACTTGCGAAATGCTGCTTTCAGCAGAGTTAATGTGAATGGGGCAGTAAAGGAGGAGAGTGAAATGTGGTGGTGCAGACTGGTCAGTGGAAACCTCATCAGGGGTCTGTCAGACATAAGTCAGAGGCAGGACACAGCTGTTGACAGGACTGCCATACACTGCCATCCAACTCCCCCACTTAGATTTACAGCTTACTCACCCTTGACAAACCAGCTGTGAGACACAGATTGTGTGAAGCAGGGTTTGAGTTCACTCTGTAACGTCGATGCAGCGGACAAGACCTCTCAATGAAAGAAATTCTGAAACTTGTACTGTGAGCCGATGCACAGGGCAGTGCACATACTGAGCTTAATTGTAAACTGTCTCCATTGACCTCCCTCTGAGAGACAGAGTGGCATTTCCTACCCAGTGAGTGCCATGCTTGTTGAATCAAATTCTGCTCAATTACTTTCTCCTATAAGTGCACCATGACACAGGTGAAAATATACAGTACTGCAGGGCTCATAGGAGTGGAGGAAGATGGGATTCATATTGACAATCTCCAGCAGAGTGTCTGGGGCTGATAACACCCATAACCCCCCAGTGTGTCAAATTTTTCAAGGTTTCCCAGGGTCTGGACATAAAAACATCTTCTCAAGGCAATCATACCGGCTTGATTTTTATGCCATAGTATACTCTGACTATAAAATCTGCATGTCCTCTCTCTCTTCTACACTGCTACATTGCTACACAAGCAGCAGTGTATTTGGATTTTATTGATGATGATTAGGTGTTTTTCTTTTCCGCTAGCCACTCTTATGGCTCCTGCCTGCAGCAAACGACACAAGCAATAGGGTGTTAATGTCTTTTCATAATGGTGGCTTCCTTCTCTCTGCATATTAAGATTGGGTTTATTATTATTGCTCTCACAGGTGCAATGTCATCATAAAAATTTCCCCAATGGCTGAGCACAGAGTTTCACTGCATTATGGGTGAACCTCAAACAGTTTGCCTAAAGGGAAGATAAAAATAATTGAAGAGCAACCTGTTGTTTTATGATGCTTTTCATACTTTCATACTCTTTTTCCAAACTTGGATGACTCTCAGTTCTTACTAATACATCTTCCACTGAACACACACATATAAACTGTAGCTGGAAAGTGGCAGCAGTTTGTTGGTTCATTGGATCTAATAATCTCTTCTGGTCTTCTGAATCATTACTTGGTGATTCTGTTGAAAATGCACTTTACAAAGTTTGATAATGTTGTCGTGAAAAAAACAAAAAAACAAAGATGAAAGGAGGTGACCAGATCGAAAAGAAAAATCTCCCCCTGCTTTGTAAAATTCAACATTTTCTCTCACTGAGGTTCAGCATCATAGTGCTTATTTCTAGCCAGATGAGAGCTGACAAAGACCAGCACTTCATCACTTGTCTTCAAGGTGCTTCAGAAAATCCCCCTCTCAGGATGAACATGTGACTCTTCCAAAAGGTTAACTTGAAATATAGCAATTCTGGACAAGAAGAGGTGCAATGTGAAACTATTGCTCAACTACATCAAATCTATTTTTGACAGTAGGTCTAAAAGAAAAAGTTAGTTTCACTATTGACTAATCTGTCAATCAGTGAATAGTGCCAGATTTAAAGGAAATTCACGCCTTGGATATCCCCAAAACAGATGGTTTAACAATTTCGGAAATAGGCTTATTCGCTTTCTTGCTGTGTGTGATGAGAAGATTGATACCACTAAATGTGAAGCTTGTTTGGCTTAGTTTAGCAGCGAGTCTGACATATTAAACCATCAAGATACAATGTTTTAATCAATGAGTCTTAATGGATTTTGTTGCATTTGGACCACGAATGGATTATAACACAATGAGACCTGTTAGTAATCCATCTTCAGAGCCAACCAGTTGTTTCCAGTCTTTGTGCTAATCATGTTAACTGGCTGATGGCTGTAGTTCCATATTTACTGTGTTTTCCATCAACCTGTCTCCTTCTTCAGTGTTTCGATGAAGATTTCTGGAGAACTTTAACATGATTCACCTGTAAAGTTGTCTGGTAAAGTTCTGTATATGGTGATGTTAATGCTGCTGTATGGATGTTAGACTCTTGCCTCTTCTGTTACAGTCTTTCCTGCCACATAAGGTCATGTTCAGTTATTTTCAATATTTGTTTTCCTGTTCTATTTTGGTCACTTACCTCGTTTCAGATCCACTTCCTGTCAAGCTTCCCGCCTGTGTGATTGCCTGCCTCACCCTAATGTGTTGCACCTGTGTCTCATTGTCTTCCCTTTCCTAGTGGATTTAGTCTGTGTCTTCCCTTCTTTCTGTGATCTTCTTTGCCTTAGTGTGAGAGTTCCAGCATTTTTCTATTGTGTTCCTAGTGTGCTTCTTTGCTTTTGTTTATTACACTGTAACAAGTTTCTGTAGTTTTCACAGCATTATTAGGCTATAATGAACAAATGCTTACTGTAGAACCTGTACACAACATGTAGCAGTAGATCTGCAATGCATCATGGTCAAAATTTATTGGTGGGTGAATTCTACAGTAAATATATTTTTCATGTTAATCACAATAGTTATTAGTATATATATATAGTATAGTAATATATTAATTTTGAGTGGGATTTTTTTTCAGCAGCAGAAACCATAATTTGTCTTTGGTGACATACATTTTGGCCTCATTGTCAACTCAGATGTTTGTTATCAGGCAGACAGAGGAGGACCCGACATCTCTACAATCTTCCAAACAGTTACACAATTGATGGGAGTATAATGGTTATGCTGGACAGCTGCCTTTCTCCACACAATTTTGTTGTAAGACCTTATGGACAGGATTTCCACACTTTTTTTAGCCTTTGACTTCAGCATGGTAACTACTCATTATTTTGCAACTATATGTTAATTTAGCACACTTTTCTCATGTAAAGTTACCTGTGTGTAACTTTAAGAACGCACCTTCCTTAGCTGGTAAGCTACTGTGCACAATATTAATAAAAAAAACTATTTCCGCATGAAACTTGGACAGATTTTGTTATCTGGTGACATTAAGTTGATAATACCATTAGTCTGGTGTAGGAGTAACATAATTGGGATAAAATTAAATCGCAATCGCGTGTATGTGTGTTAGTGCGCTAGCTAGCTCCGTTTAATTAAGCTTGTCACTCCTTTTTCTCTCACTAGTTACCATGTGGCATGTGTACCGAGTACTGGAGCGGGCGAAGGCGAAACGAGGCCAGGTAGAAGGACTGCCAAAAATGATCCAGGAAAAGAATGAGTCTCTCAATCCACATGTCACATGAGTGGAAGAACAACTAACCAGCCAGGTGAGACTTCATTTAATTCATTTTTAAGGGTAGAAAAGTAGTAGTTGTGGTTAAGGTTAGAGTAAGTCTCCAGGAAATGAACGTAAGTTACTGTACTGTCCTCTGAAGCCATGGAGACACAACTGTGTTTGTGTGTGTGTGTTATGTGCCGTTGTACTATGCTACTGCACTTTAATACATTTCTACATCAGTAACTAATTCCTTTTTATTCTGCCATTACATTGAAGAAGACTCCAGCCCAGGAAAAGGATCACAGAAAGAAGTATCCAGTTCAGGGAGAAGAATACAGTTCAGGAACAGTAAAGTCAGTCTTGGACATTTTATTGCTCTAAAATCTTCAGTTTTTAGTTCATATTTCATTAACGCATTTTTTGTACCTTTCCACTTTTAACTAAACATTTACTCACTTCCACTGCTAGGAACTTATCTTTTAATTTGTAAAAATTGACCGAAAATATCTTGGACAGTTTTCTACACTGTGATGTTTTTGTGTGATTTTTCACACCTAATCAATTACCAGGAGACATGTGACTCTTATATTTGTCTCTAGAAGTACAGTCAAATTAACTAAGACCCAGACATTATGTCAATCATTTTTGAAACTCTAAATACACTTTAAAGTGACAAAATAATTCCAGGCCATGAAGTTTACATTGTCAGGGTAACTTGAACAAAGAGGAATGTTTACTATGTTCAGGAAAGTAGTGTTTACAAAAAATGTTTACAAAATGAAAAATGAAAAATAAGATCTTTTTAGTGCCTATGTATTATTAAATGTAAAATGTTGAAAGTTAAATGAAGTGATACAATAAATTAATATTTTCTGATGAAAAGTGTCTTCATTTTACAGTATGTAATTTTTTTACAATTCTTAATTAAAATGAATGCAAAAATGCCTGTTTCAGTAGTCTAATATTTACTGTGATAAACAATACAGCACCCTATTACTGTGATGACAATTACAGTACTGTAATTATTTCTGTAATAAAAATTACAGTATTTTATAGGTGGTTAAATTTATAGTAAGCATACTGTAGCATTAAGGCCATAATTTAGAATTTGCTCTCGTTGAAATGGGGCACCAGTCCTCTTGGGAGGACAACAATGAATTATTTCATTGATAAATTTATCAATCTCATATCAGAAGCCATGACTTCTCAATTCAATGGATCTCCAGTCTCTATGTCAAAAAAATACAACAGGACAACAACTGGGTGTAAATAAATAAGTTTATTAACTAAAATACTATCTACAGAGTAAATGCAAGGTATAATCATAAAGATGAAAATGCTGTGTGATGAGTTGGCAATGGTGGGAGAGAATATGTTATGGCTATACACTATGGCTATACAGCTAATGATACTACGTCTACGAATGAGATTTGGCAAATTAAATATGACTATATTTCGACATCAACCTAGTCATGAGCAGAGTGTTAAGACCGGCCTACTGTGAGTTGCGCTGTAGCTAGAGACCCTTGGCTGGAACCCAGGTTGCTGTGGTTGCCATAGTAACCCTGGAGACGCGGGATCTAGGTGGATTCTCCTGGAGGCTGTGTCCCGCTATCACGGTGATGGATTCTGCTGGTGTCTCAGCAGTTCAGCTCTGGTGGAGTTTGCCAGGAGACTTTCTGTCTCGGGCACTCTTGATTTCTGGTCGGCTTCACTGCAGGCGGTTGTGGTCAGATGTGTTATCTGCTGGCGTCTTTTGCGGGTTGATGCGAAATAAACTCTAAGGCACTTCACTTTGGCTGGATAACTTTAGAGGAGACTGGCGTTGAACAGATGACTCAAAACTGTCAAAAATCTTCAAAGAGGAAAACTTGATAATAATCAAAAGTTACAAAATTACTCAGAGGCACTTCTGTTGTTTTGTTTTAGTTCGTCTTGACTTTCCTGCCGATTTGGACAACTTTGCCTGTTTGACTGATTATCTGTGTACTGACCTGTGACTGATTAAAACCCTTGAACTTTTTCCTGCCTGAAGTCTGCTTTGTGGGCCCATTATTAGTTTGTGCCTGATATCTTTGACATGGATTCCCTGTATCACTGCTGATCCTATGTCCCATGGTAGCTGTACAAAGAAGCCATTGCACTCTGCTTCAGAGACCATTGCTGATAGTTTTATGGGTGTTACCTTCTTTTTTTCTCGTAGTGTTTTGGCCACTACTATTTATGTTATGAATACATTATGCTAACTTTTCCAGTCATGGGAGAGATTGTTGTGTACAGACATTGTCTTCCTCCAAAAGGCTGCTGATTATAGAAATAAAAACAGGGTAGAATTCAAACTCATACTTTTTGTACACAGCAAATGCCAGAGTGTTAAAATCCCAGAGTTTTGATGACGAGAGTAGAAGATTTTACACTTTGGAGTCAAATGGGCCAAAGTACACTTTTCAGGTTGCACCATAATCTCTCTCTGGTGTTCTTCTATGTATAGTGTTAGTGTAGAGTTATTGTAGTGTTTATTTTACAATGATAAACTCCCTGAGAGTCTATTTCTTGATTGAGTCTTTCCCGGCCGCACCAAGAGTTAGGTTTCGATTTCGTCATCAGCGCTCCTCGCCCTCTCATTGGTTGAATCCAGAGTGCAGCCACCACACTAACCGACGACGTCTGCCTCAACAGCCCCGTGGGGCTAGGAAACTAAAGTGAATAAATAATGCATGGAATATTTTTTTCACGTTTCAATCCGTAAATAACTAAAAACCTTAACGGTAATACATTAAGGAGGCAAACACGGTTTCAATGTAGTTTAGCTAACTTGCTATATCAGTTGTAAAGTCACTGCAAATGTTTAATTTATCAGAATTGATATTGCGTTTGCAATGTTAGCCACGGTTAAGCAGGTTATTTGACAAAGAAAAACACAGAATTCATTTGTTAGCTATCTTAAAATAAGCTAATCTCTCCCGGTGGCTAGCTTTACCGAAGCTACGTCAGAGCTGTCGACTCCCGCCCGAAGTTACGTTGCTAGTGGCTAACTGTGCACTAATTGTATGTTTGTGTTGTATGTAGTTGTGGAAGGTCTAAAGCTGTTCAACAATGCAAAGTACAGTACAAAGAAAAGAAGAAGTACGTCAAACTAAATGGAGCCTCACACTCGGAATTTCTCAAGGAGGGTAAGTTAATGTGTCTGCTTCTTGTAGCCTAAATGATAGGTATATTGTGTCCTTGGGCAATTGACGTTTTCCCACTTTGTCTCGTGTCTGTGGTGGTAGTAAGATGAACAATAATGCGCCCCAAACTTCATTTAATTTTTTTCTCTGTATTCAATGCTAAAATGAAGTTCAGTATACCCACTGAAAAAGACATATATGTGCTGGATGACACGGGAACAGAGGTCGATGAAGAGGTCTTCAGTGACATTCTGGAGGAAAAAACAGACATCCTGTGGACGATTGTCGACACATTTTCAGTCACTGGTAAGTGGTCATTTGATCAAATTGTACTTTGCAAGAAAAATCCGGCACACGCTTCATTAAATTGCCAATAAAGGTATTAAAAATCAAAGAAAAAATACAAAATTATATTTTGGGACAAAGAATTTGAGGCTTGACTGATTATCTTAGTGCATAAAAAAAAATCTGAAAAAAATTTATCTGATATACTTTTAGCAAGCAGTTGTTTACTTTATGCAGGTCATCTTCTGTCCCCAATAGGGCCTAAGAGTCAGGGTTCGCTTTATTTGTAAAAATGGTACCAGCGTCGAGCCCTTTCTTTCAGTTGAAACTGTCAGTCAATTAATGAAATCACTACTAACAAATGTTTTTGAAAAATTGATGTGCTCCCTCTTTCAGACTCTCCTGCATCTTCATGCACGCGACACCTTGTCCACTAACATTCACACGCTCATCAGAGAGTGATAACTTTTCCGTATGTTTCCAAAAAGACAGCAATTGATGACACCTTCTGATGTCTCCAAAAAGACCATGCATTGATGATGACAGTTCTTTCACAGGCCAAAGAGGTAAGTTTTTTGTACATTCTTTTTCTAACTTCTAAATGTGTTTTTGACATAAAATTTTTTGGTTGTCTTATTTTTTTCTTGTTTTTCAAGCTGTCAGATGAGTTCTGAAATAAAAGACCTCTGAGGGGGAGAAAATACTTAAGAATATGCAACAAAGGAGAGATGAAGATCGAACACGCCCTGAACTTGTAACATTGTTGTCGCTGATATGTTGGAAAAGTATGGTAAGTCAAATACTCCTGGTAACACGACTGCAGTCAAGAGCATATTCATAGTGTTTGATTGCAGACATTTGTTCATAAAAAAGTTGATTGTAATCAAATGAGATTATCAGTAAAGGGACAACCATGGCCAGAAACTGTGCCTTGTGCCACAGGCTAAGTAATTTTCATGAACAATACCAATATTTCTAATCTAAACTAATCATTACCATCTGCAAGACACACACAGCCTTATAGATTTAGTCAGTCCATGCAACTTTTATATTGTTTAGTAGTTTGAGTTGATATGTTCAGGTCCCCATTGTAAATTGTCATACAGCCTTTTTCCCTGTCAATGTAACCTATCGTTTACCCCCACAGAAGTGCTCGCCAAAGGACAAAAAAGAACACAATATGCATTGGGGATGTGTAACACGTTTCCCTGCTCTGAAAAGATCCTTATTCGAAAAAGGGCTATGTGAGTATATATTTTAACGAGAAGTTTACCAACCTTTCAAATTATAATAATAAAAAATATTGTTGTTTCATAGGAGCAATAGAGATCGGTTTTTCCTGAGCAGGCAGCAAGGGGGGCAATTAACATTCTTGAAAATGACAGCCAATTCAGGACTGTGTTAAGCTCAATATTTTGTTGATAAATGAATAATGTTTTGATGTATTTTCATCTCATAGTTCTTTCACCAGGTGTCTAACCATGCTTAAATTTCTTAAATTATTTTCAACCTTGTTTTTAGGAGCATTTCTTTGATGCAGATAGCAACGAGGGCTACATTGCCTGGAAGCTTAAAAACACACAGCGAGAATTCAGCAGTGGAGTTCGGAGAAGGAGCTCTCAAACCTCAGGCAGCAGTGGACCAGAGTTGCAGAGGGAAGTGACTAAGGAGCAACAGCTGGAGGGAGACAAGTGCTGCGAGGCCATATCTCTACTGAAACACAGCACAGATAAAGAACAGACCTTCATGAAAATGAGAGCAACCTTCCAGCACAGACAGAAGTTGATCCATGATCCAGAGCGATGCAGCACAGTGCTTACAGTTTTCCCAAGGTTCCTTGACACAAAAGGCCTTGTAAGTTCACATTAATTAGGTTGATAATGTTTTTTTCCATCAATAACAGCTTTGTAAAGATGAAAGTGGTAACTTCCTTCCATTGCCACCATCATCAAGTACACATGCACTTGCTTCCTCCCCTTTAGGTTCTACAAGACTTTGAGCTGTTGTTTGGAGCAGAGACTTCATCAAAATTCTTGGAGAAATGGGGAACACTCCTGAAGGCGAAAGTAATTGAGCAAGCCAAAAACCTCAGTAAGACGCCCCAGCTCGACTATCTCATTCAGTCTGCAGACGAGAACCCTGATGAGGATGGGGATGAGGAGGTCCCAGGTAAGTGACATAAATGAATTCCCTGTGTATATCTGCCCACCATTTCAAATGTTGTCTTGTTATGTTGACTGTGATGTGGTTGTGCTGATAGTATTTTTTTTCAAGAGCCTTATGAATGTTTATATTGATTTGTCAGGTGCATCTCATGCTGAAATCAGAGTTTCTCCTCCCCTCTTCTCAGGTTGGGATAGTGACATGGCCTCAGTTCTCCTGCTGGTCTACCTCCTGCCACCAAGTGGGAGGAAGGGAGCCGTGAAGATCAGTATCCGGGAAGCTGTGGATCACGTAGTGAAGTTTCATAAGGTCAGTGTATCCTGATTTCCATTTTGAAACCATCCAATATCAACGAGTGGAATCCACATTCCAAAAACAAACAAATGTTTTGACCAATTATCATTTCTCTTGATACAAAGGAACTTACCCAAGTGGATTTTCACACGATGGGGTAGCACGACAACATACTAGATTAAGCAAATCTCAGTCAGGAAATACTTACTTAATACTTAATCTGTTCTTCCATATTTCCTCTATTTAGACAAACTGTTCCACAAACATTTTAATAACTTTATAAATAGCAATAAATACAAACACATTTATATAATAAATGTATAAATATAAATAGCAATACATCAAAACATTTTTATAATATTATAAATAGCAATTAACATAAATACATTTTCTTTTTTTTTCTTGAAGTTATTCTCCAACTGTGCTATCACATTTCTGTCTGACTTATCCATGAAAAAAAGATGTATGGTGTAGTAATACTTTTGTGTTATCTTGCAGTCGGGTCGAAGCCTACAAGAGCACTCTGGTCCATCCCAGCGGAGGCAGCCCTACATCCTGGCAGTTGGCATCACAAGAAAAAACATCCATGATTACTACATTGCGATGGATGGTGAGCTCCTTCCTTGCAATGCCAGGTCTTCCCTGTCAGCCTTTGATGAACTGTTCAAGACACATTATGTGTTTGGCATCTCCTATGACCAGGCCTTAAACAGCCTGTACACATTTGTGCAAACCACCGTCTACAATATCGATGTGGGGCTTTCTCGTGAAACTCCCAGAGTCAAGGACCTCAGGGCAAAGCTCCTCAACTCAGGTTGTGATGTATAAATGCTTTGTTTGCCAGTCTACTTTTGTCACCATCCAGCATTTGCTCCGTCATCTCAAACTTACACATGCCTTTTTTCCCGGCAAGAAGTTTCAATTGGTGTGTGATCAGAATGGATGCCGTCAGAGATTTTGCACTTTTTCTGGATTCAGGAAACATCTCCATTCCAAGCATAGTACTGAAAGTCTAGTTCAAATCGATAGTGAATCTGTCACTCCTGTCACTCCCTCAGTTGGTGTATCTGATCAGCAAACGATGTCAGCTTTAATTTCAGAGCAACCAGTGAATTCTCAAAGCTGTAATGAGACTAGGCAACATACCCAAGAAATGTGTGCATCCCTTATTGCAAAACTCCAAAGCTGTGGTGTGGCTACTAATGTCATAAAGACTGTTGTTGAAAATATGGAGGAGCTTGTAGAGGAACTACATTCAAATGTGAAAGATGATGTTGTAAAATTGCTCCCCAATGTTGAGGACATAAGAACAAAATTTGATGATTATTTCGAAAGCCTTGAAAATCCATTTAGCAAACTGAACACTGAGACAAAATGGAAAAAACATTTCAGTGAGAAATGGGGTCTTGTAGAACCTGTTGAGGTAGCTCTAGGGGTGAGGTATGACACCAGAAGGAATCGAACCACTGGCACATACGATCAGGTTCCTGTGACAGACAAATTTGTGTACATTCCTCTATTGGAAATGCTGAAGTTTATATTCAACAACAGAGAGATTTTAAATCATATTTTGCAGCCTTGTGAGAAGACTGGGTTTTATAAAGATTTCTGTGATGGGAGTTATTTTAAAGATCACCCCCTCTTCTCTAAAAAACCAAACTCTCTCCAAATACAGATATTCTATGATGATTTTGAAGTGGCAAATCCACTAGGATCCAAACATGGTATCCATAAGATTGGAAGTATATACTTTATTTTAAGAAATCTGTCTCCAAAGATAAACTCAGCGCTTATGAATATTCATCTTTTGGCACTTTTTCATACAGAGGATGTAAAAAGGTATGGATTTAATTTCATCTTAGAACCCATCGTACATGATCTGAAAGTCCTTGAGTGTACAGGAGTTGAAGTTCCTTTCTCTGATGAACCGATTTGTGGAACAATTGCACAGGTGACTGGGGACAATTTGGGATTGCACTCACTACTTGGGTATGTAGAATCATTCAGTTCGAACTATTTTTGCCGCTTTTGTCTGGTAGACAAACAAACCTCACAGACAGTTTTCAGTGAAGATGATCCAAGAATAACACTGCGCAACAAAGTACTGCATGCTCAGCATTGCAATGATTTGAAGGCAGATCCTACACTGCCATCAACATTTGGAGTGAAGCGAACATGTTTACTCAGTGATCTACAGTACTTTGATATCTCTCTCTCAAGTTAAATCGAAGGCAACTGGACTTGTATTTGTCTGTGGAAGACGTTTCGCCTCTTATCCAAGCGGCTTCATCAGTTCTTATGTATTGGTCTCTCTAGTCCGCACTACTCTGACCAGTCAGAGTAGTGCGGACTGGTCTCTCTAGTCCGCACTAGTCTGACCAGTCAGACTAGTGCGGACTAGAGAGACCAGTCCGCACTACTCTGACTGGTCAGAGTAGTGCGGACTGGTCTCTCTAGTCCGCACTAGTCTGACTGGTCAGACTAGTGCGGACTAGAGAGACCAGTCCGCACTACTCTGACTGGTCAGAGTAGTGCGGACTGGTCTCTCTAGTCCGCACTAGTCTGACTGGTCAGACTAGTGCGGACTAGAGAGACCAATACATAAGAACTGATGAAGCCGCTTGGATAAGAGGCGAAACGTCTTCCACAGACAAATACAAGTCCAGTTGCCTTCGATTTAACTTGAGAGAGAGATAACAATGACCTGGACGAATGAGAACATTCACAGACACAGTACTTTGATGTTTCTGATAACTATGCTGTAGACATTATGCACGACAATTGGAAGGAGTTGGGCAATTTGAGCTAAAGTTGCTTTTTGGTTACCTCTCAGACAACAACGTCATATCCAAGATAGATATTTGTAACAGGATATATTCATACAACTATGGCTTTCTAGAGAGAAAAAATCGACCAACCAGAATCAACTTAGAGCAGACTGGAAATGGAATTGGTCTCAATGCCATTCAGACATTTTGCTTGATCCGGAATGTGCCCTTGATATTTGGAGATGTACAAGAAGGAAATGCACATTGGAGACTCTTGCTGCTTCTGCTGCAAATCATCAACATCATATTTTCTCCTGTTATTACTGATGGCATGACAGTATGTCTGAAACATCTCATTCTTGAACATCATAAACTTTTCAAGGAGCTTTATTCACATCACAAAATGATTCCCAAACATCACTTCATGATTCATTACCCCAGATCCATTCGGAAAATAGGTCCAATTCTTCATGTTTGGGACATGAGGTTTGAAGCCAAACATAGGTTTTTCAAGAACATAATCAAAAATTTCAAAAATATAACAAAGTCATTAGCAAAAAAACATCAGATTGCTGTGGCATACCACTGGGAATCAATGCTATTTAAAAGTATTGACTGTGGTCCAGTAAAAACTGTTCAGCTCAATGCCTTAGCAAATGGTGAAATAGTTGCTGAAGAACAGCAGGTTGACTTGGACTGTGAAGTTGATGTGACATCTTGGATCACTTGTTTTGGGACAGAGTATCGCCCAGGCCTTCTGGTTTGTTCAAACATAGAGGAGGATTTCCCAGTATTCAGTCAGATAAAAGACATTGTTGCATTTAATGGAGACTATTTTCTTCTAGCAGAAGATTTTGAGACACTTAGTTTTGCAGAGCATTTTCATTCTTTTCATGTCAGACAGGGAAATTCTGAAAATGTTTCCATGCTGAAAGTTGATGAGTTGCTCCTGTTTAAGCCATTTGATCTGCAGACAACGTATGGTTTTGACAGAGATGATCAGTATGTGGTGCCTGTGCATGTTTTTGTATAAGAAATGTGTTAGGTGGTTGCACACTTTTTGTTTTTCATCTTGGCAATTATATTTGCAAAAATTGATTTTACAGGGTTTTTTTTTGCACCATGGCTCCTAATGTAAAACATGTTTTATGTCCTTGTAACAAGAGTTGACTGTTCACTTAATAACAAGACAAGATACTTGTTAGGATATATTGTAATAATTATTATTATAAGAATAAAGATGTTATATTTTCAAGAAACTCTTGTGTGGACTATAAATTCCTGAAGTGTTAACAATTTACCTCAAAAGTGTTGGGTGTACACCAGTCATAGAGTACATTCTCACTCTCAGTGTTAAATAATCAGCTCTGCAAAGTGCTACAAATTACTTACTTAGAGTATATATTTTACTCTCTGGGAGTTCTAGGTTTACACTGCAAGTGTCAAAAAGCACTGAAGTAGTGTCTAAAAGTACCAGTGACAGAGTAAAATTGCACTCTCAGGGTTCAAAAGTAACTCTTTATTTGGAGTATATGTTTTACACTTTTGATGGTATTCAGTGAACACCGAACTCTTGGACCTATATCTACACTGAAACCGGAGTTAAATGTACACTTATAGAGTACAATATACACTGGGATTTTTGCTGTGTAAGTAATGATTGAGTTGGTGCTTACTTAAAAAAACATATAGCAAGATTTTAATCTGTGTTTGCTGCAGGGGTTGGACAGGGTTGGACTTACACTTCAACAATCTACTAGATAAGGAATTTGACCAAACTTTTGCAGACAATTTTATAATATTAACCTATAGCGTGATGTTAGCTTGAAGGCCAAGGACGTTTCATTCATATTACATTATTTTATGGCTTACAGGTCACAGCTAGCTGATGAAATATTTCTCGTCTGTGGGGGTGTAAGCTACCGTCAGTCTCTCTGTCCTGCTCTGTTGCATATCTTTAGGTCTACACCACAAACTGAAGGAATAGTGAAGGGGAAAATACGTACCCCTCTCTCCAACATGGAAAGGGCCCTCAAAAGTTGTTTTTTTCTTCTGGGGTGTAACTTGTCTTGTATCTACCAAACGTGTGTTTGTACACAGTACTAAAAGTACCATATAAAAATGTCTCTCTATTAACATCTAATGACATTTCTATTATTTTTATACTGCAGTCATATTGTATATGTAAAGACTGCTTGCTAATCAGAAGCTCCTCTACCAGTTACCTGTATAAATACATATTGCAGTGGAAATATTCACAGTCCTGCTGCAACTTTTTATCCACCCAAGAGCTGACAGACCTTTGCTCCTCTGAGGACAGATGTTTGGCCTTGCTTTAGGCTGCATGTTGTGGAGTGAAAGGAAGAAGCTGTAGGAGCCTGAGAACTGCAGCTGATGCCTGTGCACAGTGTGAGGGAGGACATGTTTTGAAAATGACCTATAATCCAGTCCAAGCTCTCCACTTCCTCCCTGATGGGAATCCCTCACCGAAATACGTTGTTTTAATTCTGGACAACATGCTGAAGCACATTTCATACACATCCCACTCCATCCACAGTCAGCAACCTGCTCCACTGTCCATGTAAGGCTGTCATTACTGAGCCAGGTGCCCTGGTTCAGAGGAGAACATGCATTCTCAGAATGGCTGTCTCCTGCAGGGGGCAAACCACAGGCTTTTACAATAACTAGCTTTACCCACTGAGCTGCACAGGAGCTGGGTGCTCTCATTATACTGTATTACTGTGATTAGACTGTATATACTGTATATACCAAATCAAAAATGAATGGAAGAACAGAAGGCCCTGAACTTTATTAAGGTTGAAATGAGATAGAAGCGGCACCCTGAGCAGAAAGAAGGCTTTATATTCCGGCAGCTCTAAATATCCTTACTCTCCCAGAATTCAGTGTTCTTGCAAATATTACAGTCATTCATTCACACTTTACAAATTTATATTTTTAAAGTATATATTTTTTGGGCTTTTATGCCTTTAATGGACAGCACAGTGGAGAGTGACAGGAAACGGGGAGGCAGAGAGAGGGGGAATGACATGCAGTGAAAGGCCGTCCGATGCGGGATTCGAGCCGGGGCCGACTGCAGCGAGGACTGTAGCCTCTAAACATGGGGCGCCTGCTTAAACCACTACGCTACACGACGCCCCACAAATTTATATTTTTGATACAAAGCTGCAATCCAGTGGTGAATTTAGAAAGGGTGACATGGGCACCCACCATATCTTGTCAGGGGTGGCATGGGCCCTTCTATCGCTCATTTGTACATGATATCAATGACATCATGTCACTGTGGGTGTCAGAGCAGGTGCCCTTTCTAGTTTCTGCAGGGTTGTGCTTGCTGAGAAGGTCTTCTCTCTCACTCTCAGAGGTAGTGGTAGATGGGAAGGGTGGTGTAGTTTGACCACAGGTAACACCACTTGAGCGGGGAATCTATCAAATAGCGCACTTCTTTCTCTGTACAGTAATCACACCAGGAATAGCTACCAAATAAACTAGAATTCATTCATAATACTGTGAATACAGACCTGTAGTTTCACATACATCCTTTTTCAGGGTTGTGTAAAATCGTTAAGAATAATAAACTAGTCTACACACCACCACAAGTGTGTCTTGTTTATATAGGTGTATATATGTATACATATATATATTTATATATATATATATATATATATATATGTTCTTTACATTCTTGTTACCATCCTTACTTTTGGTTTGTATGATTGTATATAATTTTGGTACTAATTGATGACTTTGCATCAAGTCATGCAATTTAGAATGTGTGTGTTTTGTTTGAAGTGTGTAATAGTGTAATAAGTAGGTTCTCTTGTTAATATATACAGTATATACACACATATATACATACAGTATATGCTGAAGGTGCTATTCGCCTAGGGCACCATACAAGCTACCAGAAATTACTAACACACAATACTGTACTTCTCAGTAGAAAGTTTGAAATTGTTTAGGTGCAGTACAGCACTGATTTCATATACAGTATTTTCATATTATGGTCCATCATTTTCAGCTCCAGTTTCCTATTAAGAACTAAGTAACTTAGCACTGTTAAAAGAGAAAATACAGACATTTTTGAGCTATAAAGTTGTGTAGTGTTTATAAGTAGCTGTTGAAAGAACTGCTCCATTTAAATGAAATAATCGTTATTATTACATATATGTGTACTTGTATGGTTTTCATGTACAGCTGAGCAATGACACAGTAAAAGACTCTGTGGTAACAGTGTCATTAGAAATAATTATGTCTTTTCAGGAAACTTCCTATGAATTTTCTTTTTCTTATCAGTGCATTTCTGTAATTATGGAACATGTAAAATAAAGTGTTGAACTGACAAAACGCAACATTAGATAAAAGTTTGAAGACATCATTAGCCAGAATAATGATGATGATGTTAGTAAATGAATCTTGGGACTGAATTAATGCAGCGACTGAACCGGAGCATGTCTCAGTGCAGTACACACTAGTGCAGACATTTGTTAACAGGTATAATAACATATATGAACATATTTAAAATAGGTATCACAGCAAGAAGCCACTGAATGTCAGGTGGAACTTCTAAGCATCAAACCTTTTTGGTTAAATTCTGTGTCTGCTTACTCCACTGGACACAGATTAAAACTCATAGTGTTCATTAATATTTTTTCTCCCTGCAGCACATTTTTCTGCAAAAAGTAGTGCACAGCTAAAGCTTTCACCTGCGATGGCTCCATCTGGGCGCTGAATGATGAGTGGGTGGAGAGAGAGAGAAAGAGAGAGGAGTGTTCAAGGTGACCAGAGTGCCCCCCACCCCCCACCCCCGCCCCCAACTACTACCCCAGTTCTGTAACAGAGACAGATTGCAGTAGGAGGGACATGTCTCATTTCTGAGTGTAAGTAATACTGAAACAGATGACAGCATGATCTCCATCAAAGAGGCTGTCAGGGATGGACAGATACAGAAAGAGTCATGGTGCCAAAGATTCAAATGTAACAATGCACACACACACACACACACACACACACACACACACACACACACACACACACACACACACACACACACAAACACATCCTCTGCTATGACCAGCCAAAATTTCTGCTGTAAAAAATAGGTCTGTTTAGTTCTGACATTTGGGAGGAGAGTTAGCTTGACAACTTTAGCTTTTATTAGTATTGCCAAGTCTTCAGCAGCTCCTGCCCCCCCTATTACATTGGGGTCTAGCTAGTATTTCTAGGTCCAATTGTGGTGGTGGCAAATGGCCAGACTGACGAAACTCACAGCTACAGCTAGTCCTGAAAGCTCAGCACTCAACATTTGGAATCATAAAGTAGGTGTGGGTGACACTGTAAAATCTGGATTCAATCTGAAGTAGCAACAGGGCCAGCATCACAGTTCTTAATGTTAAAATCAGCTGATGTAGTATCCTGTAAATTAGTCAGGACACGTTTTAATGGCAAATTACAAAATATTCATGAGTTCAGGATGTGATCTAACACTTTTTTGGGTATTGATCCTAGGTATTGATAATGATTTCAATGAGTGTTGGCCAGAAATTAATAACCTTGTATTGTACTGGTATTTTGGAGTTTGATACAAAGCGAGTTTACACTGTGGTTTGTTTACACTGGAAACAGCCACAGGCTGCACTTTCAGACATGTAAATTAAGCATTAGCCTATAACATTAAACAGTGTCACAAAGTCACTCAGTAATCTGTGACAGGTTTAGCTTTTGATCGTTTGCTGCCCTCCACCCTTCCCTGCACATTGAACTATAGGTTGTACGCTGAAGGAGACCGGCTGGGAGCTTCAAGACTCAACAGATTAGTCCATGTGCCAGAGTGAGACAGTGGACTCAGCGTTTGTTAGCCTGTTAGCTTGTTAGCCTGTGGATAACACTCCTGATTTCTGCTGCCATTTCCTGCTGCAGTTTAGTTACACAACAGTTACACAACTTTGAAACAAACAAACACTTCTTACTATTTTTAATATGGAGACTGTTCACGATTAAAGTACACAAATCAGCTTCAATCCAAAATATCAGCAACTGTCTCAAGATCAAGACGGTATATGTTTGGATGTTTGTGAGTATGCAACCCTTTCTGACCTCCCAGTAACCCACCACATTGGCACCATAGATTGTACATAAAAATGGATGTGGGCTGCGGGGCTGAGAAATGAAGCCAATGCGGAAGTGACTTTAAGTGCAATGCCACTGAGGGCCACTAGGGGCTGGCTCCAAAGAACTCTGGCTCCAATACACACTCATTGTGGTGTCATTGGCTAAATGAAAAGAACAAAAGGGGGTCGTCCCTTATTTTTCACATAAAAGGTGGCAACCCTACAGGTACAGGTGAACTTCACTGTCACAAGACAAGTTTACATAATAACTCGCTGCATTTTATTTCTGTCTGCAGCAGCTGTCTAGTCAAGTACACACGTCACACCAGTCTCTGTGAGAGCTTGTAGGCTAGGTCAGATCCAGATGGAAAGATTGTAAAAAAAACCTCTGACTGTTGATGATAAGCAATAACAAAAAATAACGATCCAATAAACCTCAGAGCAAACAGTGACATCGGCTCTTGACAGGAGAGTGAAACATCATCTCCAGATGCAGGTGTGTGCTGTGCGATCACTATTAGTCAATCATTCTCTAACGTAATCATTTTTCGTTTGCTTTAGTGATACTGATGAATTAACATAGACTATAACAGAGTACACCAAATTTTGTGAAGCCAATGTCACTACTATGAAAACCATCAGAGTGCACTCTGTCAACAAGACCTAAATAAAGGGATTAAAATATGCAGGTTTCAGCTTACAGCAGTTTTTACAACACTGCACCAGCTTTTATAGAATGAACATGCTATTCCCAAAATATGGAAAGTCTAAGAATCCCAGAGCAACAGAGCTCAGTACAGTGATCCAATGCAGTTTGCAAACAAGAAGGGCGAGGGTACTGGAGACTAAGGTTGCCACTAGTCCTTTATAATACAGGATCGTCTTGTATTTGAAGATAAAATGCTGTGTCCAAACCAGTTGTAGCCTACAAGTGGAATGGAAAAGTTTATCAAGTAGCAATAGACTGACAAGCTCTGTCTGCTGGGAAAAAATGCAGAAGACAGCAGTACGGCGCTCTGGTCGTGTCATGGTCTGATATGGCAGACACTTTTGTTAGTTTTGTGTTGGACTTTTGCACTTCCTGTTTTATTTTGTAATTGGTTTCCATGTGTGTCAGTGTTTTTGCTTCCTGTCATGGTCCTGTGTCTGTGGTGATTGTCTGCCCCGCCCTAATGTGTTTCACCTGTGTTCAATCACCCTTGCCTCTCTTGTCTATATAGTCTTTGTGCTTCCCTTTGTCATTGTCGGTTCGTCTGTTGTTTTCCACGTTATCTGTTCATGTCACATTCACGTTTGCAAATAAACCGCACCGATCTCTCAAGAATTTACTGCATTTGTGTCCAACTTACCTCAACATCCCGACGACCCTCCCAGCCAGCACCACTGACGGCTTCCAGGCCCCTTTGTACGCTGGCTGACCCCTTCTCGGACTTGGACCTGGAGGACTCTGACCGGGAGGACCCTGAAAAGTCCCCTTTCTGGGGAACTCGCCTGGCCATTTTCAGGGGATCTCGTGGAGGCCAAAGAAGGCAAGGTAATCATGGCTCCCATAGCCATAGGGAGGCCCGGCCTCGGCCCCAGCCCCAGGTTCCTCGCTTCCAGCCCAAGCCAAGGTCCAGGGTCCCCAGCTTCCAGCCCAAGCCCCAGCTACCCCGGTCTCCAGCTCCTCGTTCCCTATCGGCGGTCCGGCCAAATCCTGTTCCTCGTGTCCTGTCGGCGGCCCAGCTGACTCCTGATTCTGGTACCCAGTCAGTGGTCCGGCCGACTCCTGCTCCTCATTCCCTATCGGCGGTCCGGCCGAATCCTATCCCTCCTGTCCTGTCGGCGGTCCAGCTGACTCCTGATTCTGGTTCCCAGTCAGTGGTCCGGCCGAACCCTATCCCTCCTGTCCTGTCGGCGGTCCAGCTGACTCCTGATTCTAGTTCCCAGTCAGTGGTCCGGCCGACTCCTGCTCCTCATTCCCTATCGGCGGTCCGGCCGAATCCTATCCCTCCTGTCCTGTCGGCGGTCCAGCTGACTCCTGATTCTAGTTCCCAGTCAGTGGTCCGGCCGATCCATCCTCCTCGTTCCCTGCCGGCGGTCCGGCCGAATCCTGTCCCTCCTGTCCAGTCGGCGGTCCAGCTGACTCCTGACTCTGGTTCCAAGTCAGTGGTCTGGCCGATCCCTGCTCCTCGTTTCCTGCCAGCAGTCCGGCCGAATCCTTTCCCTCCTGTCCAGTCGGCGGTCTAGCTGACTCCTGACTCTGGTTCCAAGTCAGTGGTCCGGCCGATCCCTGCTCCTCGTTTCCTGTCGGCGGTCGCTGCTCCATGTTCCCCGGCGGCGGCATCGACGACTGTTCCTGTTTCTCCCGTGGTGTCAACGGCCGCTTTTTCGAGTTCTCCAGCGGCATCGACGACGGCTACTGGTGTGACGTCACCGCCTCTCCTGGTTCCTGATGTGACGTCACCGCTTCTCTTGGTTCCTGATGTGACGTCACCACCTCTCCGGGCTCCAGCAGTGACGTCACCTCCACTCGTGGTTCCTGCCAGGGCGCCACCCCCATTGATTCTTGCCCTGACTCACGTGGCTCTTGGTGTCGTTGGCGCCGCCTCCGGTGGGCCCTGACTCTGTGCCGCCCCCGGTGGTTCCTGACTCTGTGCCGCCTCCGGTGGTCCCTGACTTTGTGCCGCTTCCGGTGGCCCCTGACTCTGTGCCGCCACCGGTGGGCCCTGACTCTGAGCCGCTTCCGGTGATCCCTGATTTTGTGCCGCCTCCGGTGGTCCCTGACTTTGTGCCGCTTCCGGTGGTCCCTGACTCTGTGCCGCCTCCGGTGGTCCCTGACTCTGTGCCGCCTCCGGTGGTCCCTGACTCTGTGCCGCCTCCAGTGGTCCGGCCGATCCCTGTTCCTCGTGTCCTGACGGCGGTCCAGCTGACTCCTGACTCTGGTTCCAAGTCGGCTCCTGGTCACCCTCTAGAGGGGCGACGCCATCCTCCGGCTCGACCTCTGGAGAGACCACGTCTTCGTCGCCGTCCTCCTGCTCGCCCTCCAGAGGGGCGACGCCATCCTCCGGCTCGACCTCTGGAGAGAACACGTCTTCGTCGCTGTCCTCCTGCTCGCCCTCCAGAGCGGCGACGCCATCCTCCGGCTCGACCTCCGGAGAGACCCCCGTCTTCGTCTGTCTTCAATCACCCTTGCCTCCCTTGTCTATATAGTCTTTGTGCTTCCCTTTGTCATTGTCGGTTCGTCTGTTGTTTTTCACGTTGTCTGTTCATGTCACGTTCACGTTTGCAAATAAACTGCACCGATCTCTCAAGAATTTATTGCATTTGGGTCCAACTTACCTCAACATCATGACAGGTCGTTTATATATTTTTGTAATTTTGGGTTATGAGCAAGAGTGTGTGTGTGTGTGTGTGTGTATGTGTGTGTATATATGTGTATATATATATATATATATATGTATATATATATATGTGTGTATATATATATATATATGTAGTATGTGTATATATATGTATTGTATGTAATATATGTATGTAATGTATATATATGTATGTATGTATGTATGTATGTATATATATATGTATGTTTGTTATGTATGTATGTATGTATGTGTATATATATATATATATTAGTATATATATTGATAATATATATACATATATATATATATATATTACATGTATTACTATATTAGTATATATATATATATATATATAATATTACGTATATATATATAGCGTATATATGTACATAGTTATATACGTAATATATATTAGTATATATATATACATTCCATATATCATGTATATATATATACGTATATATATATATGTGTATATATATATGTATATATATATACGTATATATATATATATGTATATATATATATATATGTATATATACGTATATATGTATATATATGTATATATATATACGTGTATATATATATATATATATATAGTGTTTTCAAACATTCTATGGGATAGAAGTTTGATATTAAACTATTGCATAGGAACATCTCATGAGTTAGAGAACAGTTAGATATTTAATTTTACATTCTTCTGTGTCTGTGAAGAGTGTTCTGGTCACAACCCAGGATTGGAATGTGGGTCGTAGTTTATGACTCTTATCTAGAGAGGGACAGAGGAAGGGAGATTGGTGTGTGTGTGTTCATGCATGGCACAGACAGGCCAGGATTCACACCTTAGTGTTAATCAGTCCTTTTGTTGTTACTTGTCCTATATAAGAAACAATCAAATATCATTAGACAAAGTCTTATTGTTACAAACTGGAGATTTTGCCTATATTCTCCAGTTGTCTGGTGTCCACTAGTTAATCCTTTGGAGCTGACCCTTTGACCTTTGGTCTGGTTCTGTGTTGTTCGAACATGCTAAAAGCATGGCCTGTTTGTGGAAGAGGGGTTCTTTGTCTCTGTTTCCTATCAATCTAATAGTTTGATGGTGGGAAGAGTCGCAAAGTGTCAATTGTGGGTCCGTAACTCTGCATGTCCTTACAATGAACTTCCTTAATGGTTTGTGACTGATGCCAGGCCACGTATGTACGCTACAATATATATATGTATATATGTGCGTATATATGTGCGTATACACATGTATGTTATTCAACATCTACAGCAGTTTAAAAGTTATGTCAGACTTTTTATTCAGTTCAGATTTGAATTGTATGCTGAAACATACTCTGATTAGAAGGCTGTGTGACATTAACACCAACAGCCACGTTTCACGGTGGATTAACTAGTTACTCACAGATTGAAAACAGAGGGTAAGGTGCAGTGGTATTTCCTCTCACACAATTATTCTGAATACAGGAGCACCTCAAGGCTATGTGCTTTCACCTGCTTTGTTCTACTTATACACAAATATACACAAATACACAAATGAAGTGCAAATTATGAATCCAACCTGCCAAATGTATTAATATGCTCATGACATGGTGCTAGATGGTCTTATGCAGGGGACAGGGGACATAGATTATCAGTCAACATATTTCCACCATATTGTTGAGCTTTACTAACTGGTGTGATCAGCCTGGCGAAGTGGTAGAGGAGTTTAAATATCTAGGATTTTGATTGTACTTCCAGTTTTACAACCTATACAGAATACATTTTTAAAGGTTCTGCAAGCAAGATTTTAAACAATAATGTAGCAGTACACATACGTTGCATGTCTAATCAACTAAAAAACTCTCTGCTTCATAATACAGCCATGCTCTGCTGTAGTTGCCAACATTAGTGCTCTCTCTCCCTCTCTCACCCACTACATACACAACCTACTTACTGAGCTATTCCCAAAAGGAGTGGCTCTACTCCTGTTACAATATTCTGTCTCAAACTTGTCACACTTACAGCAGATCATGCACAGAAATGATAAATTAGTGTCATTTGCTTGTTTACTTGCTACTGCTGCCTCTTAGTGCTTAATAAGTAAGTTTAGTTTCCACACACGTCTGCACAGTATGCACGCAATATCATTACTGATCTCAGACTGGTAGAAGCTGAATCAAGGACAGCTTGACAAGCATGTTTTGGATATAGCAAGTCACCAGTCACCACTCTCTGCTTGACAAGCCCCAGCCTTTGTTAACGGGACATAGTCACACCCACAAAAATGACAGAAACAATAGATGTGACGGAAGTCAAGCTAGCTAGTGGGCAGTAAATTACATGATGCATGCAAACAGGCAACAGATCCTTTATGGGACAGAACGCTGTTCTGTGATCAGATGTAAGGAGAGATTATCATTTTAATTGATGTCTATTTTTAGCTTTAACTGGGCAAGCACTCCTTGTCTTGCTTGCCCTGACGGCATGCCATTGGTACATGGTATGAGCCCCTGGGGTCTAAGAACAAAAACAGACCATGATTGACCAGGATTACAAACACGACCAGTAAAATTATTGGGAAAGAGCAGAAACAACAGGAATGTGTAAACAGGATGCAGATGAAACAAAAACAGGAAGAAATTCGCAGGACTTCCCACAGTAAGACACTAGAGTCACATTAACTTCCTTAAATTTAGAGAAAGTCCTTCATACCAATGCAAACTCGTAAACTTTTTTTAATGCGTCAACATCGTTCACACTGGAATTATGTCTGTTATTGTTGTGTGTACTATGCATGTAGTGTTAATTTATTATTGTATTTATTGTTTGTTACAAGTTACAAGTATGTGTTTAGCCAGCCTGTGACACCAAAGCCAAATTTCCACATCCATGGACACTAAAGATTTCAGTTAGGAGTACATGTATATTGTATCCATGTCTCAGTGAAACACAACACCAGACCCATCAGCATCAGCTCAAGCTCCTCATCAAGTGTTTCTTAAATATTACAGAAATATTGCCTTTGAATGCTCAGGGCTGTTTGCTGATAATTAACATTTTAAAGGCTCTAATGTCATAACACCTTTGTTTTAATGTGATCATTCATCTGAGAAGCATCTGCAGGATAATGATTTCCACATGTCATTATTATTCTCAGCTCTGGGCTAATTTAGTCCATTACATTTCTTACATTTACATTTTAGACATGTGTGGAGCTGATTACTGTGAGCACTAGAGAGGGCTCGCTGACATTACCAACAACAAAAGTATGAAAACATAAAGACAACGGAGAATGCATATGAATACTCATATGGAATGTGATTTAACCCATGTTATTCAGCACTGATATGAACAACAATTCCCTGTAAAGATACAAGCCACTTAAGTGTGGTTGTGGTTAAGTTTGTTGTTGTCACATGTTCTAAAGTTATTTAAATTCACACTGCAGTGTATGTACATTTTAAATCATGTATTATAGTTGGACTGTGCTAAGGTTATGCTTATATTTGTCTAATCGCTAGAATACAGATGGATATATGTTTATTTATGACAGAGGGGTTTTAGTTAGTATGGTTAAAGATCTTAGAGGACGACGTGTTATTAGATGTTGGACTGAATCAAGCCTTTGACTGTGTAATACCCTACTGAATGGTAACATGTAAGAGTTAATGTCAGGTTAGTAGGAATACAATACAACATCAGGTGAGTAATGGAGGAATGATTTATGAACTCACCTTTCAGTTCCTTTCACCAAGTGTTTTAGCATCTTCCAGCTCATTCTGAGCTGAGAGAAACCAGAGCTAAAAGAGAGGGAATGTTGGACTTGAATGTTTCGGTTTGCCTGAAACAACAAAAAAGGAAAAGAAAAACATTTTTTTTTAAACAAGTTTAACAAACAGTTCAAGAAAAGAAAAGTTAATTGTTTTTAGCCTCAAAAGGAAAAAGGAGGAAATTGTGGGATGTAATTTAGGCTTAAAACTACAGCTACTCTTTTGCCTCAGACTATTAAGTACATAACCATGCTATGTACACAACTCCAATGTGTAAGTGTGTACTCATGTGACATATCTTTTGAAAGCTGATTGATGCACGATAAAATCATAACAGCAGGTACAATCATGGGTAGGTACTTTAGCAAATTTGGCAAATTTTACAGGAATGTATGGGGTTAAGCTAAACTGACAGAAATGTTCTGTCAGTCTTCCACTCCGTATGAACCTGGCCAACAATTCAGAAATATTCTGAAACATATACAAGGCCTGTCTGTCGTGGACCCGGGTCTGCAGTCAGGAGAGTCGAGGTATTCACTCTTCATCCCATTCAAAGTACCTTTAAGTTTCAGGTACTTTTTGGTCAAAACGCGGTTTAAGTCCATGAAAATCTCAGAACAGAATAAGAGTCACCAGCAACGCGGTAAAACATCATCCACATTAACAATGTAGTCTGACAGGCTGTGAGCTTGAGTCCCCTGTTCAGCCACATTAAGTGTGAACTACAGAGAAAACTGTTGTGAAAATGAAGCATGTAATGGCATGGTTTCTGAAGCAGTGCTTCTTGAAGTACCAGGCTCACAGTACAATGTTAGGAGCACTTGAGGGAACCATTGAAAAAAGATTTCTCCAGGCAACTGAGAATACTGTCTCTTTTCGGCATGGCTACAAAACTAAAGAAAACTCTTCATTATAAGTAAGCTTGTGGCATGCCAAGCTTGCAGGGGGGTGTCAAGCTTGCAGGTGGGCAGCACCAAGAGATGTATTGATGTCAATAGGTCCAGGAAGTAATGTCTGGACCCTCAATGATACGTTTCTTACAAAGGAGAAAATTGGGTTTTGCCTTCACATAGTTACTTCCTTTGGTGTAAACTTTGAGCCTTGTGACTCTGTAGACCATTCACATGCACAAAAAGCAAAAAGTCCTCTTTAATGAAATTAACACTAACTTTCAAGCAAGCATTTCCAAAAACATCAAACTATTCATTGGAGTATATCACCCATTTCCGAAAACACACTCAGTGCAGAAAATAAAACTGTCAGCAAAAACACTATATTTTTTATATCTTGTCTGTCTGTCATTATATGTCCATTTATTTCCATTTTTTTTTTTTAATAATTTACCTTGTGGGTCCATTGTTTTACTTCCTGTCTTTGTCTAGGTTTCCCACTGTTGTGATTGTCTACCCCACCCTGACATGTTTCATCTATATCAATTACCCTTGCCTCCCTTTTGTATTTTAGTCTGTTGCTGTGTCTCAATTCACATGCCTCCATACTCACTTGCTATTTTGTACAGCAACATGCACTTTAAGTACTTAGATGTTTCCCTCAAAATGGTCAAAGAATTAAGTGTAAAACTCCACTTCTCACCCTCAACAGGCACCATTCCTAACCCTGTTGAATATACTGTATACGTAGTGTATAGTATAGCAAGTGTACTGACTGAAGTATCTGATTTGAGACACACCATGCGTCTTTCCCTAAGTCTTTGTCAGTGCATCTGTTTTGCTTCTGTTCAGTTTCCCCAGTGTCTCTCCTGCTCCTGCTCAGTCCCCCTGATGTTTTTTGTACTCCAGTTTCTGTTCCTGACTTTTGCCAATTGGATTTTCAGAGTTATGTTTTATTTCACGTTCTTCAGTTTCAATCACCTGTTTGTAAGTCAGTTTTGTTATTAAATTACATTTTTGCTTGTACTATCTTTTGTTCTTGTCTGCATTTGGGTCCTGAAATTACCAATTCTTAACATTGTCAGTAAGTGCAAGAGATGGAGTGTGGCTATTGCCTTCTTTAGCGCTATACTTCCCCTCCAAGTGTCTCCCACTGAAGTTATTAACAGTGTTATGGCATCAGTCTGCCTTATTCCCACAAGCACAATTTTGAAAAAGAAACTGTTGGCCACGCTGTGCCAGAGAAGGAGAGAGAGTTTGCCAACAGCGCCAATCGACCTACATCTGATTTTGTGTTGAGGATCAGTTTCAGGTTTTTGGCCAGTGGGTGGCTGCATGGTACAAATGTTTATCCCACACAGGAAGGGTGGGAATATTTTAGTGCAGAGACTTTGGGTTTCAGAGCTGCTAACCACAACCAGTCACAAGGGAAAATCTCTCCAAGGCCCCAAAGCTGTGTGTGTGTGTGTGTGTGTGTGTGTGTGTGTGTGTGTGTGTGTGTGTGTGTGTGTGGTGAATTAGCTTCAATTGTTCTAATGTTGAAGTTACAGTTTCTAGTCCTACAGTATCAGATCTATGGGGAGGAACTACACAACTATTTTTGGCATTGCAGTGGCCATCTAGAAAATTAAGTCAGTATATTAATGTCTGTTGATGTAACTAAAATCAAAGTATTTTATTGTAACATTTTGATTACTTACATTTTGATTAGTTACAATAAATACTTTGATTTTGATGATAAGTAGAAACCTTTAAAAAGCTGATAAATGTGATTCCTTACTAAAACATGATGTGTAACCCAAGTATAATCATGTTCTCTGGAGTTTTCTCTCTACATTGTGTGAATCCACATTATTATCAGTCTCCTTATTTTATTCATTAGGCCAGTATTCCCATAATAATTCTCTTAAATTGGATTGTTTTGTAAATTTACATCTAATGCAGTGCAGAAAAACTTATGGCACTGTGAAGTTCATATCCCATGTCAGACCAAGAAATGAAGTAGTTTTTTGTTGTTTTATTCTTTCCCAAACCAAATTATGTGTTGGGCCATCAAAGTGAAATGACTTACAGTCACTCTACCAGTAGTCTAGTGGATAATTAGCCATTGTACTTAGTTTCCTTGAATACCATTAAAAGACAAAGAAGACCCAGATGTAATTTGGAGGGGGAAAAGGGGAAAAGTTTGCGTGTAATGTTATTACTAAAGCATTTCCAAAAGACACCACAAGATAAAAGAAATAGACCAGTACTGTCATGATCTGACCCTTCTTTGACTGTTTTTGGACACTTTTGGACTTCAGACTTTTTATGTCTGGACTTTTTGGTTATGTCCAATCCTGTGTCCATAAGCGTATGAAAACAGGTACAACAGCAGGTGGCAGCAAAAGTGTTGTATAAAAAAGTGTTAAAAAAAACAAAAAACTTTGCCTCCCCCAAACATCAAGGGTGGCAACCCTATCTGCCCGCCCTATTGTGTTTCACCTGTGTTCAATTACCCTCGCCTCCCTTGTGTGTTTAGGTCTCTATCTTCCCTTCTGTCTTTGTCAGGTCGTCTGTTTTGCTACTGTTTGTTCCTGTTGTCCCAGCATGTGTTTCCTCGTGTTCCTGAGTTTTGTGTTTCCTACCTGAACCTCAGTGATTTCCTTGTGCACCAGTTTTTTGGAAGTTTTTGCACTTTCTTGTGTTTATTAAATTACCCTTATTGCACTTACCAGCTTTTGTTTGAGTTTGTCTACATTTGGGTGCTGAAAACATTCAATTGAAAACATTCACAATGTTATCAGCAACACCAATGCAGAAATAGTTTATAAACAGTAACGTTAAAGTAACGTGAGTGCTGTAGTACGTAAGCTGGTTGTTCACCTACCCACACGAAGGCTAAAGTTACACCCCCGTTTGTCAAAAATGTTTGTCATAACAATTTTAGCTTCATTGAGCTTGTCTTCCTGCTGTAGCCCCATGACTTTGAGTTGGAAAATAGGTGACACGAAACAAATATGAATTATAAGGAAACTATTCTTAGACTCAGGTCACTACATGCATAGTTTGAATGAATATATAAATGCAACATGAATGTTTGAAGGTGAAGAATGTTAAAACCATGATAAAAACATGACTATGGTGAAACAAAGCAGTGGTTAGCACTGTTCTGGGTTTGAACCTTTCCTGTGTGGAGTTTGCATGTTCTCCCTGTGCCTTCGTTGGTTCTCTCTGGGTACTCTGGCTTCCTCCCACAGTCCAAAGACATGCAAATTAGGTTAATTGGTGACTCTAAAGTGCCCATAGGTGTGAATGTGATGCACTGATGTAGTAGCAAACAAACATATGAATTTCTAGTTGAGGTGAAAGGACCAGACTCGATTACATAAAGGTAACTTCCAGTCTTCCACACAGTCTAACTCTGTCCTCTACTACAGCACTCTGAACAGCTTCTCATGTGTAGCTATCTGTTATCAGTAAGCTACAGGTAGTAGTGGTTTATCACATACCTGCATGTTTCTGTCTCAGTCCAGGATACAGGAACCTTGTGAATCTGAGAGAATCTGGTTTCATGCTGGTGTGAAGCTGCCTGTACCACTAAGCTTATGTAAATATCTGTTCTCCTCAATGGCAATGTGTGGGCTGTAATCAGGTTATTTTTATACCAAGCCGACTCATTTCTGCTGTTTGTCTGAATTTCTGTGTCCAGAGTTTAAACAAGCCCAGCTCTGATAGTGCTCCATGGCAGGGACTAGCATCTTCGCTGGGTTAGTAGAGATCAGCTCTCACTTCCTAGAAGGAGATGCAGACACATCACTGATGGAGCCAGAGTCCCAGATGTGCTGATTTCCTGTGTCATTTAGTCCTGAGGGCTCTGCCAAACCATGATTCAGAGAGACAAAATTAAAGGGTTTTAGCTCAGTGCATATGCAGTGCCATATTGGGTTTGATGAAATGACTTCATGTGTGGGAATGCATGAGAAAGTGTGAAAGGGTATGATACAAGCTGGAGAGAAAGAGCATAGACCTTTCATGTTTTATTCAACTGAATTACTTAATGTGCATTGGCAGACTTGAAATTCAAATGGCTATAAAGCCACTGAAAAGTATGTATGTAACTTCTGGGGCTCTCAATGAGAACAATATCAAAAGACGGTGTTGGGTGATGTCACGAAATAGCATGGGATCATGGGAGTTGTTGTCTACCACTACCATTACCGTCAGCTTCTCCCAGTTTGGAGTCCTTCACTGTCACTGCTAACCGTTAGAAGCACTGAATAATGCAGTTTCACATTAAAGTCAGTGTTTCACTGATGCTGTATGGCGGACATGAGATGTTGGGAGCTAATATTGCTGCTATTCTTTGTTTAAATTTTTTCTCTGTTAACTTAAGAACCAGACATTCAGGAAGCTTTTACTGCTGCTGAATTATCCGCAGTGTCCTTCTCTCCATAATAAATGGACTAGGGGATTAAAACCCATAGAAACGCCCAACAAAGCAGTTTCACTTTCAAAATCAGTGATTCGGTATGCTCTGGTGGCTCACTTGATGGAGCGCATACCACGAAGGCTTAGTCCTATCTGCAGTGGCCCGGGTTTGAGTCCGACCCGTGGCCTGCATGTGATCCCCTTTCTCTCTCTCACTGTAGCTATCCAGATAAAGGCAAAAAGTGCCCAGAAAATAACATAAAAAAAATAAATCAGTGATTCACAGATGCTTTTCGGCTGGTTACCTGCTTACCTTTGTTTCTTTAATAACTTTTTACTGGCTGACGAATAATCCACAGTGGTCTCCTCCTCTCCATAACAAACAGACCAGGTCATTAAAACTGGTAGAAATAACAAATAAAGAAGTTTCACTTTAAAAATCAGTGCTATGCCTACACTCTTTGACGGACACAGGATTTTGTGGATGGGAGCTGCCTAACATTTGCCTGGCTTTTTTCTCTAATGACGTAAAATCCAGATGTCCGATGACTAAAATCCGTCATCCAGTAAAATATAGTTGAAAATGACCAAGGTGTTAAAATGTATCTTATAAATTTGGCTTAATGTTTAAAAGTCAATATTGAGCTTATGGCAGGCAACCATAACACCAACGCATGCACATAGGGGATATGATGTCGATGACATGTGACTTAATGAAACAGACCATTGCCATGATTAAAATCACCCAAATTTCTCTAGGTTTGAGAATTGCTGGAAACATTTGGGATAATGTATGTACACAACTCAAAAAATATATATCACATGAAACAAAAATTAGAACCCAACTTATAATTCAAAAGGCTAAAGGTTTGTACATTACTACAAAACCCAACACAACAACCAAGAAATCCTTTTAATGAAAATATCTTTATCAGCAATGTGAGATACATTAAGAGTCTGGAGCTTGGCGTGAAGTAAACAAAAAGTCAAACTGTTCATGGTTTAGAAGAATTTCCATGTGAAAGAAAGCAACTCTGACATGGTGAAAAATTCCCCAAAATGACTCTGGGTTCAGTCCCAAGTGAAGTGGTCCAACTCTGAAAAAGGCTCTTGTTGGACTGGAGCAGTGACTGGAGTGGATTTTAGTTGGCTGCAGCAGGCCACACGATAACACAGCAATCAATCTGAGACCTTGTTGAGAGAGCGTCTTGTCATTGTGCTTCCATCTCAACCCTGGAGTTTCATCTGGACAGAGAACGTGAACTTGGTGATCCCACCCAACCTCAGGCAGCCAGACATACCATGATGTGAAGTTTTACTCCCACAGAAGTGAAGGAAATGCCTGAGCAGATACAAACATTTGGAGGAAGTCTCTGTTTAAATTAGCAAGCAGTGCTCCACTGCAGACCACTGGCCTTTCTTCATCATATCTTTTCTTTACTCCTCTGCTCGGAGAGAAAGGCAGACAGACTGGAGGCTTTGGATCCATGCTGCTAGGAGATACAGGAGATCTGACTGGGAGCAGATGCAGCAGTTATGAGACAGTCGTGTTTGAAATGGGAGGCTTTGAAGATCCTGGCAAAGCTCTGCGCTGGTGGGAGGACCAGTTGGAAAGGGCAAGAACCTTTCAAAAAGGTTATTCAGGATTATCAAGTGAGAGAGGAAATAAGAGGAGGAGAGGAAGAGAGAGCTGGAAAAGGAGAGAGGAAGCCAGGATTAGAAAATGAGTCAATGGGCCAACAAACTTCTAAGTGAGCACAAGGGGAACAAAGAAAGGAAGTCAAACTTTCACACTGGCCATATGACTGTAAAGCATTATCACAGCAAATTGTAGTGACTTGAATTCATTGACACAACTTCTGTGTCAGTGCTTAGCTGTATGTTGTACTTTTCAGCTGTGTTCATGCACTTTAGTCAAAGTGCATATTATATATACAGTATATTAGTCAAATATTCAACCAAAAGTGATGCAGATTACACATCATCCACACTAATGTCAGAGAAACACACATATATTTGAAGGTTAAACATATGAACACTGGAAAAAAGGCCACTCCAAAAATAAGCAAAAAAAAATTTTTTTTTGCTTGTAATAAGCAAAAAAATCTGCCAATGGAACAAGTGAAAATTCTCTTGGTAAGATTTCTTGAAATAAGACATTATATTTAATCCTTACAGGATAAGAGTGATCTTGAAATTAGCTGGGAAAACTCACTTTTAGCTATATTTTACTAGTATTCTGATGTTTTGTGTCTCGTAATAAGCTTGTGATGCGCAAAAATAGTATTTTCCCCTCAAAAGTTTTTGCCATCCTGTTTGTTTCAAGTGTATTTAACTAATTTTTAGTTCTATAATTGTGACACTGTTCTAGATTTAAGTCCACCACCTACTTGAAATAAGATTAGAAACTGGCATTTTGAGACAAATATCTTGAAGTTAGCATTCAAGACATTAACTACTTCTTATAAGCGGAAAAAATTCTTGAAACAAGACGATTCATCTTTTACAAATAAAACAGCATCTTAAAAACCTTATGACATGTCAAAAAAGCTTGTTTCATCTGAGATATGACTCAAAACAAGATGTTTTCAAGACTGTTTCACTTAACAAGATATTCAAGACGCACTGTCTAAAAACAAGCTCCTTTATCTCACTTAAATCTTACCCTTTAAGTGATTTTGTCTTATATTAAGTGTGATGAGATATTTTGATTAGAAATTAGAAAAATATACTTGGTAAGATTTTGAGTTTTTGCAGTGAATCAACATATTAAGTGACAAAAAGTCATCCATGTGCCCTTTTCTGCAATGTCATTGTGAAATGTGTTTGCATTTGGCAGGAGATGAGCAGTTGCTTTTGTACCATAAACTGCAACAGTAAAGGGTGGAAATGTTCAAGAAGGAAGCCTGAGATCAGGAGCATCTAGCGATCCCAGGTAGAGGCCCTGGGTTTGATGCAGTGATGGAAACTGGTGAGAAAGAAACACTAGTTCAAAGGCTGGATCACTCACACAGTTACTGTGTGAATCTTGAAAACACTGATCAGTCTTGAAGTGATCAGTTTGATGTGTGTTTAGAGTTTTAGTGGCTGATAGATATGTTGAACTGATGGCTTTGGACAGAATATGCTTCATATTGTCTCTTTCAATGATCCTATTTGGCTGATAAATAACATTAATGCTGTGTTGACCTAGTTTCCTTTGGGGGAAGTTTTGCCTATATTCACTAGTGTCATGTAATATGAGGCTGTGCACTCATACTGTACATTTGGCATTTATCTAGAGTCTGGTTCATTTTGATTAGAGCCCGACTGATGAATCAGACAGGCCCACACATGTAACTACTAATGTGTAACCAGTGATCGATATTTAAAAATCATTTTTTATAGAAATGACACATTTATATAGTAAAAAGATATATATGAAATTTTCACCCATTATGTATTTACTGCTCTTTACTTCTGTAAACCAGTATAAGTCCAGAAGTGGACTCTGGCATAATCTTAACTGTGAGTAGAAATGTAAAATTTTCACACTGTGGTGTTTATCTGTTAGGCACTCCTTGGGTGATTTCTGTGTTTCATCACTTACAAGGTAAACTAGCCATACCTGTGTCTTCCATAAATCTCAACACTTCTAACCGCGCTCGGCTGGGATGGAGGTAAATCAGCAGTTCATGAGTCTGCAGTCTACCTTGTTACATTCAGTGTGAAATAATGTGTTGGTTCTCTGAGCACAAACACATGCTTTATGCTTACGACCTGTGATGAACTGTGTCACATGTCACTGTCAGCCCCTCGCAGACAGTGTTTGTCACTTTCTGTGTGGAAATGTACAGTATATTAACTGTATTTCTGACTCGCAGTGACAATGTTACTGTTTGTTTTTAAGAATCCACTATGGCAGTGTATCCCATCGAAAGTCACAGGTCACACAAGATAAACAGATAATACTGTTTTTCAGAGCTTTAAATGGAGTTTTCCTTTTAGTGTGACAGAGTGATGTTTCACAGTGGTAATACACTTTTAATTATTTGATTATTAATAATTATTCAAAATGTAACAGCAATTCTCTTGGTTGGCAGTCACAGCATTTTCTGCTTCCATTTCACATACAGTGTTTGCTGTCTATACAATACACTGACACTATTGCTGAGAGTGGTACATACCAGGAGTGGACCGTTACATGTATCCAGTATTTTAAAGATTTAGATTTTTACAGTATGGAGTGTTGAGCACCTTTAAGGACACAGAGTGCAGGACACAGTCTTCAGCATTCTTCAATGTATGAGCTGCAGTTCAGTATGTAGATAAGTGTGAAAGGCAGTGAGTCTATACAAGAGCTGGTATCAGCAGCAGTCCAGTGAAGTCCAGTCCAGTATATGGGTCTGTACGGTTCAGCAGAGAGCGCACACAACTACGGTAACTCCAGAGGATAAAACTTGATTCACTCACTCCACTCAATTAAAGTTAAATTTTGTCTTGTTTGTAATGCTTCCCAGATATGTCTGACAGTCTGTTTGGTATCATGTAAATGCTGAGTAGGCAAGAGAATATGAGAGCTGTAGCAGTGTCGGACTGTAGAGAGGAGGATGTGGCTATTTCCTGGAGGCAGAATGTACCAGTGTCAACAAAACTCACTAGTATCAAAGTATCAGTGGAAAAGATTAGTTTGTTCATTATGTGCCAGGACTCCATGACACCTACTGGAGACTGACTGGTACTACTGACTAACAATGCCAGGTGAAGAGTGAGAGTTCCTTAGAGGAGGTGTGTGTGTGTGTGTGTGTGTGTGTGTGTGTGTGTGTGTGTGTGTGTGTGTGTGTGTGTGTGTGTGTGTGTGTGTGTGTGTGTGTGTGTGTGATAATAATAATGAGTTGTGTATATTACATACTCTACATACGTAATGTGTTTACAAGTAAAATGGAAATGTTGGTTGGATTGTATAAAGCAGTAATGTGCCTTCACAGTGTCACTGTACAGGGCAGTATTTAGCCAACGCAGTGTTACAGTATTTAGTACATGCTGTGTTGTGCTAGACAGCATGACCCATGTAGAATTAGCAGCGCAGGTGATGATACAGATTGTGAATGGATGAATTACAGTTGTACAGAGTTGCACAGTCTGATGGCTACAGGGAGAAACGACCTGCAGTAGTGTTACCTCCTGCAGCGGGGCAGGAGCAGTCTGCTGCTAAGTGGACTCCTAGGTAGGACGGGTTCTTCATGATTGCTTACACCTTTGCCAGCATCTGCCTCTCTGCCACCATCTCCACTGTGTCCAATTTCTCCTCCAGGAGAGCCGACCTCTCTTTGGCTGTGATACTGCTGCCCCAGCACACAACTGAATAAAAGATGGCAATTGACACCACAGACTGATAGAAAGTCCTCAACAATTGTGTCTAACAACAAAGGAAATCAGCCTCTTCAAGAAGAAAAGTTGGCTCTGGCCCTTCTTGTTTAGCTCGTCCATGTTCGCCTCCCATCCCAACTTGTCATGCAGATGACCACTCAGGAAATTGTAGGTGTTAACCACCTTGATGCTCGCAACCTGGATGGTGACAAGAGCTGGAGGAGACTTTTTCTCCACCAGCTCCTTTGTCTTCCTGGTGTTAAGCTGTAGATGGTTGTTCTGAAACCAGTTCACAAAGTTGTTCACCAGGCTCCTGTATTCCTCCTCCCTCCCCTCATAATACACCCTACAATGGCAGTGTCATCTGAGACCTTCTGTAGATGACATGTATCAGAAGAATTCCTGAAATCAGAGGTGTAGAAAGTGAAAAGGAAGGGAACAGTCCCTTGTGGAGCACCGGTGCTGCTCACAGTCTGCTCTGACACACAGCTCTGTAGTCTCATATACTGGGGCCTGCCGGTCAGGTAGGCAGTGATCCAGGAAACCAGGGCAATGTCCACCTGTGCTTCACTCAGCTTTTCCCTCAGCAGGACGTGCTGGATGGTATTAAAAACACTGGAGAAGTCAAAGAACATTACTCTCACAGTGCCCCCAGCCGTCTCCAGGTGTGAATAGGCTCTGTGCAGAAGGTAGATAAGAGCATCCTCAACCCCCACATGTGGCTAGTAAGTGAACTGTAGGGAGGGGTTCACTAATATTGCAGTGCAGACCTGGACCCAGACCCTGCCCTATCCGGACCCGGAGCTATAACCTATAAATTATTGAGAAATATTAAATTTTGAAAGAGTGTTTCTATTTTAACCACTTTTCTGGCCTTTATGCACTGGCAACTCAGCCAATCATTATGATTTGAGTCAGTCAATGAGATACACACACAGGGGAGCCACCTTCCCCAACCTTTGCTTGAGGAAATTTTGTTTAACTGAACCTCTTTGAATTTAAATTAAATACCCCTGCCATATGCTTTACACATGAGACAGGATCAGTATGCTTCATGTATACGAAGGGATTGGACCTCGATGAGACCTTTTCCTGTAAAAGGCTTGGGACCTTGATCACATCAGCTTGTCTACAGTAACCACGGTGACAGTCCTGATGGCATCATCATCGTTATCAGCTACTGGAAGCCAGGCTATGGCTCAGCAGGATTACTCAGTCAGACTGAGGGTTATAGTTATCCGAAGGCAGCTCTGAGCCTATCATCGCCCTCTGGTGGAGTTGAAGGATTTGTAAAACAAATACAGTAAATAACACTCACACACAGACACACAAATACAGTGATACAACAGGCAGTTTTGTACTTGAAGAGATAAAATCAGTACATAAGAAAATACATAAATGAAACAAAGGATGTTTTTGAACACCCTGCTGTATCCTCTTATAGAACTGACAGCGTGTTTAACTTACTGATAGCTGATATTAAAGCAATGCTTCAACCACATGTCCTGATGTTGCTGCTTGCTGTAAATTACGGAGCTAGGCCTGTGACTCACTTTTGTTACTGCAGTCTTCCCATTTTGTAAATGATAAATGTGAACAATAATCAAAATAGCCCATTTTCAGCACTGTTCTGAAACCTTTACCTGTAGCCTCATGTTAAAGCTGTTTTTGGGAAGTGAAATATTCACATTCTGCTCTTATTTGGAAAGTTCTGACCAGAATTTGTTTTTGTTTTTATTATGGACACTGAACGCATTGCTACTGCTGATGTCAAACTGTCAGGATGAGGACTGGTTTGAAAGGACAGACTGGTTTGACAGGACAGGCTGGTTTTACAACAGGACAGACTGGTTTTGGACGACAAACTGGTTTTAAAGGATACACTGGTTTTACAGGACACACTGGTTTCATTGGAGAATTTGGAAGAGGAGTGGGATGGGGGCGCTCGGAGCGCACATGCGCACTCGGTGGGAAAAACGATTGAAAACGGGCAGCTATGCCGCGCGGTGCAGAAAACGGGCTGGACGCGTCCGCTTGGAACAACGGCCGGTGTATCGGAGGACTGACCCGGGGTCTGCGGGACTGAAAGGCTGCTGACAGGCGTCAACAGCTAATTTTGCCGGGGGATAACCTCCTGAATCCGCGGAGAAAGCTGCCGACTCCGCTCCTCCCGCTTCCCCTTTCTCTCTCCTGCTTGAGAGACACCGACACATCAGCTATGTTGCTGCTAAACGTGTAGGATTTATTCCCGTCGTCCGCGAGTGAACCGACTGTAAATAAAAGCGAACAGAGACAGAACGCGACAGCAGCGGGTCCACTATGGTTTTACTGGCGCTCCGCAACAGGAGATGTCTACACAGCTGCTGTATGGGGACGCTGTGTTTGCAGTTGGTGCTGTGGATTGTATGTGCCGTGAACGGAGAGGAGCAGCCGTTCAGTGTGGAGGTAAGAACCAGCAACTGAGTGTGTTGACAAGACCAGGTTTCAGAAACGGAATAAGAGACGCGCCTCCCGGCCCGTCAGTCTGCATTACTGGTGTCTAATGTCGAAATAAACATGTATCTCAGACACAGTATAGCGTTGATTGCGTGTTCAACAACAACAACAACAACAACAACAACAACAACAACAACAACAACAACAACAACAGGGTCTTTGTGAGGTACCCAGCAGCGTTGCTGCCTAGTTCCATCCTTTTCTACACTCCTGAATTTTCCTTGACGGAAATCAGTATCACTGTTTGTGATCATCTGGGTTGCTTTGTTAACCTTTCATCTGTCAATAGCAACAGCTTCACTATCATATCATCAGATGGAAAATGTCCTCAATGGACTGGTTTAATTCAGTTAATTCTCGCACTGTTTTCTCCACGTATTAAAAAAAATACTATTCAGTAGCCTACTAAGTCATGGGAACAATGTGGGCAGACTGATAAGATTTTAAGGCAGAGATAAGATTTCTGATATCCCAACTTAATGGACTGGTAAAAGTGTTTTGCCAATAAACTCAAAGGAGCCTTTAGAAGATAATCCTTTTATTCGTCTTGCCTTTGGTTCAAGACACAAGCTTTGCTCCTTTGGGAAAAGAGTGAAATGTGGGTTTTTATCAAGGGCATATCTGACTCTTTTACATCCTTTATTTCCAGATTAATGCACTGCTGTTAAGCCAAAGCTGAATGCATAAAGCTATCATAAAGCTGCACCCCAGAACCCCTCGCTGTCTCTCACACTTGGCTGCACACACACACAAACACAGACACCACACAGGAACATCCTGCAAGTCTACTGACAGTCATTCACATCCTACATCCACGTCTCTACATGATTTGCACACTTGGCATGCTACACTGTTCCATTTGGAAGGCAGAGGGGCAGCAGATTTAGTCCAGATGCTACAGGTTAGTCAGTTAAAATGTCTGAGCTCACATGACAGAAAGAGGAAGAAAGTCAGAGAAACACGAGGAAGTTGTTCTTTTTAGTCTCCAGGTGTATCTTCATTTATACTGGAACATCGTTGTTGACTGTTTGTCCTGAATTAAGTGAAGCAGCTTTTCTCAGCAGCACCAAATCCATGCTGTTCAATAAGGTCCAGCCTCATCCTCTAGTGTAAGACATGATGCACCATGTCAATTAAAATGTAGTTTTTGTATCATCATCACCGTTGTACTTTAAATCTTATTGATTATTTCACATTCCTTTCACTTGCATGTAATTATCCTCCCCAGCCCTGGTGTCTCTTCTTTCTTTTCCAAGCTTTTCTCTGTTGTTCTGTCAGTATGAATATGCTCACAGTTCTCTCATCCTTGCTGTTACTCATTGTCTACTTGTTCTTTAGAAACGTTACAAGTGTAGTAAGTCAGTCTGTGGCAGCCAAGTGACTTGCAAACTAAAGTCTTAACTCTTTTTCTTTTAAATGAGAGATTTGTGCTGAGGGCTTTGGGTAAAACATGATTTAAAAATCAATTTTCATACCAGTCAGTAGTTTTGTTGCATGTGTGAGATTAAACGCATCATAAAATGATGTGAATGGAATTTGGTGGCAGCCTCCTGCTAAGAATCATGTAAAGACACTTGTCAGTGCATTTTCCTGCCAAGAGAATGTAGGATTGACTAAACTCTAAACTAAACGTGGTAACAGTAGCTTCAGATCTGTGATCACTGTGATTCCGCTGCCTGACATCATCGTATGTGAGAAGGATGTCAAAGCCTCCTCATGTCAGAAGTCTTTTCTTTGCCGAAAGTGGGCTTTTCTGTAATGTGAGACATTTATGGCCCCTAATTAAACCATTGTGGTTGTCCTGAGTATACTGGAGGATGAGGACTGTTAAAACTGCTGCAGATCGTGTGAATAATGTTTACCCAATGTTGTCACAACTATTGAGCTTGAAACTTTGAGGATTTGAGCATCAAGTTGGCTTTAAACTGACTAGTTGTTCCAGTGGAGCCAGAAGCATCAGAGGGCGATTGTGTTGGGAGAGAATCCCACTATACTGTAACACTTGGTTTTATCAGAGGTAGCTGAAACGGGTCCCTTACAGTCAGTGCAGTGCAAACAGTTTTGCCACGCATTTGTCCTGCTTCATAGTCCAGTCCATTTGAGTTGGGCTACAGATACAGAACATTATGCAGCCAGCAGGAGGATGACCAGTGTGTCTCTCTATGTCTGCCACATCGAAAACAACTGCTGGTCTGGAAAACCTGTGGAGACTGGACTGATTTCCCTGGAGCCCCGTACTTATTATGACTGTGTGTATATGTGTGTTTGTCTCTGTGCAGTTACACTACAGGTTATAGAGGGTGATAATGAAGAGAGAAATGAGTATTTCCTGTAAATTACAGGTGTGGTTTGAGGTTATCTTGAACCTGCCTAGTACTTGCTGGTGTGACTGTGGTCTTTTAGGAAACTTAACTGGTCCCCCGTTGATTGGCTGCCGTTCATTTTCGGCCGATTTTCATTAAAATTACGTATCGGTAGATTGGAATTAATGCTTCTAGTCACTGATCACCTTAAAGCCGGTCACCTGTGGTTAATACTCTGGTATCTGCGGTTGAGAGAAGTACTGTGTGCTGTGTAATGTAGTCCCACCTCCCACCTTATTCAATGCGCCAGTGCATGTGAGACTGATATAACCTACGCCATCTGCAATGCATGCCAAAAATAATCGTAATCTGCCGTGGATTGGCTGATCTCACCCGTAGATTGGAGTCTGTATCGGCGACAAAAAAAAAAAAAACTGATCAGTGCATCCCTAGTCCTTCTTAATTTGGCATGGGAAACTAATGAATTCATGTGACAGTCCCTTTCAATGGCTTCTCAGCAGGGCCATGTAGAGTAGGTGGACTGTGCGAGCTGGTTTGTATGTGACTCAGAGTAATTAAAAGAGAGATCATGGATGTTGAATTTCTTTTTCCTGTCTGTTCACACTCCAGAAATTGAGTTTTCACAAATGCACAGACATCCTGAATTATCTTCAACTGTCCACTCGTTTTGTGCACATTGGTGGTTCTGAACTCCTCATGGTGCTTCAGGGTTTCAGTGCAAGGTAAATAAACACGTGTTGAAAGGCCAGTGCACTGCTGAAACTGTTGCTCCTGTGCTTGGATTGACGCTACTCTCCAGTTTATAGTTTAAGCTGTGAGGGCAGGCACCATGTGACTGATATGTTAATTTCCATCTGTCTTACAGCCGATTCAGTGCTCTGTAGTGCACCTTCTCTTCATTGTAGTGTACCCTCTTTTCATCCTGCTGGGATTTGAGATATTCTGACTCATGGGTGATGTTTCTCCAGGAACACAGCAACAACAGCAGCAGCACTATGAAGGCAGCGGGGCCTCATGAGCATGGCACCGCCTTGGTTACACTCAGTGTTTCAGAGAGAGGCATCAGGTGGAGCGCTGCCCTCTGAGTTATATTAAGTGTTTGAATCATGCAACTATGCTCACCAGAGACAAAGCACACAGATAATCTGCTGTGAAACAAAGAGAGCGCAAAGTTTCTGTAGTGTACTCCATCTGTGAACACATCCTGTCTCAGATGGATGATATCTGTTCCGTCTGTGTGTCTGTCTGTCTGTCTGTGAGCTACCTATAAAGTCTCTGGTCAGATTTCTGTTAGATATAGTGATGGACAGATGGAACCTGAGTCAAAATAGTAGGGCTGCACCTAGGGCTGGGCGATAAAACGATAGCAATAATTATTGCAAAATTATTTTCCTCGATAGAAACATTAAACATGTTCGATAAATGTTCGATATAATTAATTTCCATCCTTATAGCACGCCACAAATGAATCACGAATGGCCAGTCATGTCGCAGGAATAGAGATCTGCATTGTGCAAGTTAGGATGCATGGTGAGAGGTATAAAACCGGTATGTGATATTATTTACAGACGCACATAGTGGCTTGAAGTTGGAGTGGAGTATGCAAATAAGGGGAAATTAGCAACACTACAGAAAAAGCAGAACGCAGCTTGGAGAACGAAGATATCGTTGACAAGAGAGGCCACTCAACTTCAGTAGTTTGGAGGTGTTTTGGCTATTTAAAGTCTGACAAAAAACAGAGCAATGTGCACTGCACACTGTGCCAGAGACACGTTCCATCAAAGACAGGCAACATCACAAAACTGTTTCATCATTTGTAACAGTATCACCCGTTAGAACACACAGAAAGTAAGAAATTACAGGCCCAAATGAGTATTAGTGGACCCTCGACGAGCGCCAGGCCAGTACCCAGTGCAAATCTTCTTTGTCTATTTATTTTTATTTATTTATTTATTTTGCAGTCTGACCATGTTACATGTGTGCTGTATCACACTGTGAACTTAATTTTCTATTTACTTTGTTGAGTAAAAAGGACTGAAAAGGATTTTGATTTTAATCATGCATATTTTATCATATTTTGAATGTTTACCTTAGAGTTTTTCAATGTTCTGCTGTTTGGCAAGTGTAGAACAGTTTAACCACAACTGACTGGTTTCTTCAACTTTCACTCAGAAGCAAAAATCAGCCTTAAACCTGAAAGAAATAACGATATGGCATTTATTGACTGATATGGAAATTTTTATCATGATAACAGTTTTTTTTTCAGTTTATCAACTAGTTGTTTGGATCCAAACTAATGAAAATGAACCTAATAATTTCACAGAGCCTGCAGTGATGTCTTGAAATTGCTCTTTGTATTTGGCCAATAGTCTAAAAGTTCACCACAACATGAGACTGGAAAAAGTGTTGAATCCCCACGCTGCAGAAGCTAGAACCATCAAATGTTTGATGTTTTTGCTTAAAGTGATAGTTCAGGTAATTTGATGTGGGATTGTGTGAGGAACTTTATAGTCAGTGTATTACCTGCAGGAGATTCGGATCGGTGCCCTCGAGTTTAGACAAGCAGCTGTGAGTACTGCCACAGAAGCTGAGTGATGTTCTACTGTGGACCGGCCCAGCTGCCAAAACGATTGACTTAAGGTTTCGTCTCTACACAAAGCAAGTCATTAGACTTTGTCTATGGATGACAGAGACTTACCATCACTAAATTTAGATTGAACTGTTAATTGTTAATAGAAATTATAGATGATAAAGTGCCTCTGTTGTTGTTGATGGAAAAATTGCTGTTACAGATGTCTTTGTGACACATCTGCTTGCATGCAATCATGATATTAATTTCCAAAATGATGATTTAATGATTTGTGTTGGTACTAAAGTAGCCTAATGAAATATAAAAAAAAAAGAAGTTATATCTTACTTTGTGGGATATGTGAAGCCACAGCCAGCAGATCTTAGCTTAGCATAGCACAAAGACTGGATGCAGTGGGGAGCAGCTGACTCTGCATGGTAGTTAGACTTGTTGCTATGCAGATTTTTGTTTTAAACTTAAGACACCGCCAGGCTAGCTGTTTCCCCGTTTCCATTCTTTATGCAAAGCTAAGCTAATGTGACCTATTCCTTTAATGACTCTGAACAGTGTAGACAGACCAACAGAGCTCAGTGTATGAATATGGGTTTATGTGTGTGTGTATTTAGAAATGAGAAACATGTTCTCATTAATACACAGGTTTTAGTTTTGGTCCCACTGTAACTACTGATGCTGCTCTCAGCACTGAGCCAAAGCAAACTGCTCAGCACTGTTGTCACTATGTGGGGAATGGTAAGTTCCATTCTTGTCACATCTCAGGTTACCAGTTGGCATGCTCAGCCTCTGAGTGGCATCTTGGTAATGGAAAGCAACTGATATGTATATGTAAATATATGTGTATGGGTGTGTGTTTTCTGAGTGTAAACAGAAATCCATGGAAGTGACAGACTTGCATGGATTTCTGTTTACACACAGTTCTCACTTTTAGTGTGTGTGTGTGTGTGTGTGTGTGTGTGTGTGTGTGTGTGTGTGTGTGTGTCATATTTAACATTGGCCAGTGGCTTCACTGCCCTCCCTGCCCTCAGGGCTGTGACTGGTAACCACAGTCCTGTAGGTCACCAGACCAAAGTCAGGACCTTCATTTGTGCTGAAATTTAACTGCACCGAATTCAAAACTGTGTTAAAACAATGTGAAAGATCTGATTTTCTATTTTTGGTGATAAGCGCTCACTGGCATGCTGTTTTTGTGCTGCTTTTCCCAGAAATGGCTTGGCAGTCAAACAGTGTACATGGTGCTTTGGTGTGTTTTTTCTTGAACTTTCTCTTAATGAAGTTTGAACGTTCCGTTTCTTTGCTGTGCCCTGGTGGTTATCAGCACTGATATTAACAACTTAACTACTCCACACAATTATCCAGAATAATCTCAAAGAAATTATGCATCACTTCCTTTGCAGTCAAATCTTTTTCCCAGTGTTCCCTCCCAGATACTCTTTCACATTTAAATGGGAATATTATTCTTTTATTTTCTTTAAAAAATTACACCCTTACCTATAACAAAGTAGAAACTGTTGCTGTTTCTGTGCAGCCATATTTCCTCCTATATACACTTTGTATGTATGAGCTCACCTTCTGTGTCTGGGTGCATGCAGGCATATTTATGAGTGTGTTTATACTTGTGTGCTTCGCCCTTGTTTCTCACTGAGCAATCATATGGATTGCAAGAACACAAGCACACACTCGCGCACACAGCTTTCTTGACGTCATTTGGCTTTGGTAAGAGAGCAGATTTCTGAGCCACTGGGGTGTCTGTGTCAGTCTGTTCACCCAAACTTAGAGACATACAACAACACCTGCACTGACCTAAATGATTCATAATCTCTCACACACACATACACACACACACACAGACACACACCTGATTTTCCTCAGCAGCCTCTTTTTATTGTTCTGAATATTTCTTTTTGAGATGTGTCTTTGGTCACAGCTTACTGAGCTGTTAAATCTTCAATGTGACTGACAACTGCAGCATTAGATGATGACAGTGGGGAATCATATATAAGGCTGTCAGTTAAGCTGTTGACAGAAATGTATGTGTGTGTGTGTGTTTATTTTTACACGGCTCCATCTTGTGAGTCATGGCAACCGTTTCAATCTATAATTGCAATCTGGCTTCTACAATGTAATCACATACCAGTTTATGAATATGTGATCACTGTGCATCCCAAAAATGAACATAAGTGAAAACCGGAACATCAGTCAACCGGATTGAGATTGTGTCTTGCACAGGGAGTCTATAAACCATCATGCTGTCAGACATCATGATCCAGACATTACTTTTGTCATTCTTCAACATCTTAAGTCATCAAAATGCTCTGGAGAGACAGATTACTGAGCAGCATGTATGATCAGGCTGTGACCTTTTTGGCTGACATTTTTGTGACCTTTTGTCCTAATGGGGCAACTGAGATGGTGAACACTGCATGCATAAAGCATTTCTATAGTGTGTCCATGTGTGCATGTGTGTGTAAATATGTAGCAATGCACTGCCAGGTCATGAAATGCAGCTGATAGTTCTGGTGCCATTAAATGTGGTGTTCAGTCCCATGCAAATTCAGAATCAACAGTATGTCCAGCAGTTTAAAGTGTGTGTGCATGTGTGTTTGTGGTTAATGGTGTGGGCAGGAGGGCTGTGGTTGCCTTGACGACCCTGGCACACTCGTCAGAGGTTCAGCATGTAACTGTTGAATAATTCAGGGTGGTCTGATGCCGCAGGCTTTCCCAAGAGGCCAGGATCATGTTCCCCCAAGTCACTTGGACTGAGAGTTCCCAGTTGCTGTGTCCCAGCTCTGCTACTGGACAGATAGATCCACTTTTTACCCCCACTGCCTGCCCCCTCCCTCTCTGTTTTGTTATATAGTCAAAAAGCTGCATGGCATGGATGGGTCAAAGTTTTCTTGAATACTTAAAAATGTACTGTAACCTACAGTAACCCCTGAAAAATAGATGTGCTTACTAGTGGTACTTGGAAATTGCTGTTGTTGCTGTAAATATTTTTCTTGTTATTCCTGATAAATACCACAGCTGGAATGATTAACGTGTGATTTCTTCTTCAACCTGAAGTTTGTACTAATTAGTCGAGCTGTTATTTGTGGTAGAAAAAGGACTCGGGGCAAGGTTGTCCTCTGCTGATTTTCTATCCTAGCAGGGGGCTAATTGTATTCACTCAGCCTCCCTGGGTGTAAAGCAGTTACTGATTAGATGAGAAGAATGGAAGCAGCAGGGTTTTTAGTGTCTGTGGCCAGTACTGACAAGAACTTGCCCATAGCAAAGGAACCTGGTGGAATTTTGTAGCCTACAGGCAACATTTCTGTTCTGCCAGTATGCCACTTGTCACATAGAGTAACTCACCTGTGTCACTTGTGGCAAATGTCTCAGTGTGACCACATCTGCTAAATTACTGTGGAAGATTATCTTGAAGTTTAAGTTTGCATTTGCAGTTTGGACACACAGATCAAGCCCACCAGCACCCAGTGGTCATCTGCTTATTCCATACAAGTAAAACATGGTGTGTGATTTTGAGGATAAATATACCACAATATTTCAGCCATGTTTATCATGAGTTCAGGACAAAAGAGGCTCAAGTAGCAATATTAAGAGCCAATGGGTGTATTCTTTTATTCATTCTATATGTGTATATATATAGTGTACAGTTTGTATGTGTAACCCTGTGACACCAAAGGCGGGTTCAAGCTGCCTGTTTACACCTAATACACTAAGGTGATCTACTGGGATCATTTTTAAGGCACAAGGCATTCTGAGTTATCTGTACAATATCGCATATTTATTGCTCCAGAAACCTGAAACAATTCTCCCAAAAATCATCATCATAAGCAGTATGAAGCTCTTTTCATATTATATCCATTATAACTGGAGGTTGTTTTTAAAAAATAATAAATAAAACCTTTATTCGGTTTGAAACATCCAGGTCCAAGAAGAGCCAAAGCCTGCATTAATTTAACATTTGTTTGCATTTGAAAAGTCCTGTAAACCTGCAGCAACAGTGTATGTGACTGAGTGATACTGTTCAATATACAAGCTAATAAACCTGTGAGTAGCTCAGGCTTGTCAACACTCTCCACTCTCCAGATAAAACATTCATTGACGTCTGTGCCAAACCTGCTCTGATCACAAGCATCATTCAGAAATGTTGTAGAACAGTCTGAGTCTGATTCCTTTCAGCGTAGCTGTGTGTGTGACAGGACTTGGCTGAGTGTATGTGTGTGTTGTCACAGAAATGGATATGGGCCAGAGTAAGAGCCACTCAAGCTCATATTAGTATTTTTTTCTACTGTTTATGTTGTCATCACATGTTCTATAGGAAGGACATGGTGCTAGTAAGATGTAGATGTAAACTTTGGACTGAATCAAGACTTTGACTCTGTAATATCCTACTGACTGGTAACATGTAACAGTTAGTGTCAGATTAGTAGGAATACATCATGGAGCAGCTGAGATGTAACTGTCAACAAGAATTACCTGCTGTGATGTTTTAATCTGTCTTCAAATAAATCCTCATTCAACATCTCCCTGCGTTCTCGAACTGTGAGAACTGTTTGCTTTTCACTACAAACCTGAATCTAATTCAGTGGAACTCAAGTCAAAACTGAGGCACTTTGCAGACTGAGTGGCCGAGGAAGTTGGAGCATGGAGCATGGCAGAAAAATGGTCACTAAAGCCAGTTCCGAAAGTCTACTAGACTAAATTTATGGTAACGGTTTCCAAAAAAGTCTTATTGTCCTAAAGTTGGTGAAAGAATAAAAGTTCGTCAGCATTTCCAAACACAATTTACTGAACTGTTGAGGCCCCTGTTGTTACTTTTACACTCTGTGGCTTCTCCTTAAATTTTAGCCACTTTTAGAGTCAGTCTAATCAAAAGTACAAGTTAACCTGCCCTGTCCACCGCTCTCCATCAACAGTTTATCTGATCACATTATCTGCAGCACCTTTGGATATGGTCCCTGTAACCTGAGGGGGCCAAACTCCGTTCAGCTCATCAGCCACTGCACGCTGTCAGCGTGTTGCCATGCCGACTGGGTTTCCTGAGGCACGTCTCATCCATAATAGAGTGATTCCACCGCCTCGCAGGTTGGCCTTTTGATGGCACCCATCGGCTAATTAGCCCGCCTTCTGCTCGTCAGGTGGCAGGACAGGCTGGCTGGAGGAGGGGTGGTCCGGGGACATGAACGCTGCCACTTCACCTCACTTCAGTGCTTGTGTGAGGCATCTATCAGAAGACAAGGCCTTTGAGTCAATCCAGTACTTGCCCCTATTTCAGTGGGCAATGAAGATGCATGTTAATTTCCTCATGTGTGACGCCTAGGGCTGACAACCTTGCTGGTTCTTTTATCAGTACTAGAAAAAGCCAGGGAATGAAATTAGTTGATCAGTGTCCAACACACACGCACGCACGCACACACAACCACACACCAGGGAAGTTACACCATGTTACAGTGAGCTAAGTTACATCTATGCTCATTACTGTAAGTGCAATAAAACCTTTGTGAGTAAAAAGCTAATGAGACTAATTTATCAGAGCACCTGTTCAACAAACACACATCTGAAGAAAATCAATATTTCCAGCTTTGCCCTCAGCCTCCATCCACCGTCGCTGTGTTTTAGCTGTAATGAGCTTGTTAGGCTAAAAGCAAATTGTTATGACCAAGCTAAAACTAAAGCTGACTGTCTGTATTCTAACTGTTTAGCCTAATTAGTCTTGTATATTAAATTCTGCCCCCCCCCCAACACACACACACACACACACACACACACACACACACACACACACACACACACACATACACACACACACACACACCACCACCACCACCTTAACTGGCCAACAATGAATCAACATCAGCAGTAAGAGGGAGGATAACAGACTTGACAGTGACTGTTAAACTTTCTTTTTAAATTCACTCAATACTCACTCTATGATTGATATGATTGATTTTCAGGAAGGATTACACTTTTTCTAAACATCACTGTTACTGTAACTGAAACAATATTTTGTTGAATAAAAAATAAGAAAATCCAGTCCTGTTCTGAGTGTATCATTTTTCTTGCACAGTAATGATAAAGAACCAATAGGAGCAGTAGTGTAGATAAAATCCTGGTCACACCAATCCTTAATGTCTGTTTGCTGATAGCACAGGCTGAGTTTACGTGACATGACTTAGCTAAGTTTGATTCTGGCTTTGTTGGAAACTATTCTGTTCCTGAAATGTTTTAAATGTAACTGGATGAGAGCCTCAGCAAAAAGAAAATTGTATTTCTCCCCCTCTCTCTTTTAGAGCAGCTATGAAGGCCTACATTTTAAACCAACAAACAAATTTCTTTTTTTTTTTTCCTCTATGTGACAGGTGAAAAAGAAATGTTCTTTGTAAAGAAGAGTGTAGAGCTTAGAGCTGAGGCTTAAGGAGCGTGAGAGAGATCTACTTCAAAGTGCAGTGAAATCAAGTGTGGAGAACCCAGAAATGGGCCCGATGCATGTCGGACATTTCAGCCACCACGCTAGTGGACTCCTTATTTTTCCACTTCAAGAGTGCCTTGATTTCTGGACAACTTTGACCTCAGTCTACCACTTTACTCTTTCAGGAAGTGGTCCATATTTTTCTAACATGACTATCAGCTTACACACAAGGAGCTGCTTTAAATCAGTTGATTTCTGGTCTGTGTCAGAGTTGCGGTAAAAGTCTGAATTGAACAAACAAATGTGGCAAAATTATTTCTGCTTAAACTAGAAACATTTTCATCATGACAGTTACATGTTTTTCACAATATTCGACATGTCCTCTGTCTAAACTGGGTCTAACTGATTGTTGATCTTTACTGCAGATTCAGTGTAGTTATCAGTTTAAATTTTGGGAAATTCCACTTCATAGATGAGAAGATTGATAAAACTCACAAATTGTGACTTTATAATTCCAGTTTTTGACTTTGACTGTGTGCTGGGAAAGAGCTAAAATGCGCCAATGTACCATTTCCTGATTTGATCCAAGGAGCAGAACTACAGATGTGAACATACTGCAAGAGACTTGTATTGCAGCACTCTATGAGCTATGGTTCCTACCCTGTGTCGTTACTATTACACCAACATGGAGTCCACATAGCAGCCGTATTGAACAGCGTCATCTTTGCTTACAAGCTACCTTGTTATCCAGTCGTATTGAATAAGGAGGCTGATGAGCTGGAGCCTCCTGCTCCTCACATCGGCAGAACACCAGGAACCATAGATCAGAGAGAGAGAGTGACTCAATGAGAATAAGAGGAGAGCAGCAGAGAGGGAGGATAAAGACAGAAAACAGAAAGAGAAAAGCAAAGAGCTCAGCCCTGATTCAGAAAAACATCTTTGGGATTTACTTCTCTGTCTAGGATTAAAAGAAGAAGGTGGGTCACTGTGCTGAAAGCAGAGAAACACACCTGAGCCGTCAGCTGTGTTGTATTACAGGCAGTGGTAATATCTGCTGTGTTGCGTTTGAAAACATCAGTGGCTGTCTATCAGCATGTCCTCTACTACTTCTGAAAACTTGTACGACAACACTGATTCTCGCTGTAACTCTAGCTCCTTCTAGTTTTTGAATACTGAATACTTACAATGTATGAGCCCAGACATAATCTACACATTTTGGCCAGATGACTTGGGTGCAGTCTTGGCAAACTTCTGCAGTATTCATGTGTTTGAGCCTTAAGCTCATGCTTCTCTTTGACTCCTGCTGGAGCGTATTTGTTTTGATTCTGTAGCAGCCTTTGTGTGTCTGACCGTGGATTGTTTTAGATCTTCAGTGTGACTAATGAACTGAAGAAAGACAAGTTTATAAGAAAGTGCAAACAGAAGCAAAGTGATCATAGTTCTGTGAAATGCCCTGAAGTAGTCTGAGCAGTGTTGCTGAGATATAGAGTATTTGCCTGAATGAATGAACAACTTTGAAATGAAATTAAACAGAAATCATGGTTCTTCACTTGTTTCTTTTACTATGAATGTATATTATTCATTTATTTAGTAATAGATGCAGTTTTTGTAATAATAATGATAAATGGTCATGACACTGCATTACAGTTGATAGTGTTGAAGCCCATGTTTCAGTGGAGTCCTGCATAGTAATTTGTTTTTCAAAACTAATGGCATCAATTACTTCATTGATGACTCATTCAGTCTTTACAAGTTGGTATGACGAGGCCAGCCTTCTTTTTTGTTACTGTGCAAACTGACAGAAAAATGTTGGAAAACTACAAATTCATAGGAGAAAGCTGAGGGAGATGACACGGACATTTACCTTGTGGGGAATATAGGATCCAGCCTCTCACGAGTCCCCAAACTTAATGTAAGTGTGTACAGTTTGGTGCCATTCAAAATTCTTTATAGATGACTGACAAACTGCTAATATATAATAATATTAAGAATAAATGAGAATAGATAATAAGAAATAAAAATAGTGGAAAAGTAAAAAACAAACAAAAAAATAGATAAAAGACTGACAAAAAGAATGAGTACAATAAAATAAAAGATTAAAAAATGGCAGTAAAACATTCTGATTCAAGATAAAGAGGATTAAGGTTTAAAGATATCAACATTTTGAGCTGCTCTCAGATCATAAAAGCTTAAAATTTCCTTACCTGGTGCTGCAAGACCGTCGTTACGACCCAGAGAGAAATCGTTACTCAAAGAGGTCTAACATAATTACATGAATCAAGAGTTGCATAAAGCTGCAAAAACTGAACCACCGGAGCGACCAGAAAAAGGTAAAGGAAAAATGTATGTAACAACCATGAAATGCTTTAACATCAAAAAAGAATTTTAAATCAATACCGAAACTGACAGCCAGTGTTAGGACTGTAGAACAGGTATATCGTGTTCTGTCCTTCAGCAGATTCATCTGTAACTGGTTTATAACCTTTTTATTTGGACCAGATAGGAGAGCAACACAATAGCAATATTTTACATTTTTAGTTAAAGGGGCCTCCTCATGACACCTCCTGGTTAAAAATGAGTGGTCCTAAAATTGATCGCTGGGGAACCCCTCAATTTATTTTAGAGTGTTTTTTACAAATGATCATTGAGCCCTTCCAGGGAGATATGAGGCAAACCATTTTATATTCTTTAAACAGAGAATCATATACAATCAACACTGCCGAGTATATATCACATGTGTCTGTGATTTATTAAACATCTCTGCATGAACCAAACATAGACGTCAGTTCCAGGATCAACAGCTACATCCTGATTAGTGTTGCAGAAGAGACTCAGTCGACTGTGTTTGCTAGTTTAAAAAGTTTCACTGTAATTACTGCCTGCTCTCTTCTCCTACAGTATATTCACTTTTTGTGCTGTCTTGCTGTTTTCCCTGCAGTGCTGTATATATAAAAAAGCAGTGTGACAGCTACACCCTCCATATCCCACCTCCTTCTCTGGTTCTCCTTCTCTTATGAGACACTACACAGCGCTTCACCACTGTCTAATATCCTGTTAATGTCTGAGTGACAGACACATCTAACAACAGCCTCTGCTTCCTCTTTCTTTTTCTTTCTTCCCACCTCTTAAGATGACCACCCTATTTTCTTTTCTTTTGCAGCATCGCATTTACAAACCCCAATTCAAAGAAGTTGGGACATTGTGTAAAATGTAAATAAAAACAGAATACAGTGATTTGCAAATCCTTTATGACCTACATTCAATTGAATACACTACAAAAACAAGATATTTAAAGTTCAAACTGAAAAACTTTTTTTTTTTTTTGCAAATATTCACTCATTTTGAATTCCAAAAAAGCTGGGAAAGGGGCATGTTTACCATTGTGTTACATCACCTTTCCTTTTAACAACACTCAATAAGCATTTGGGAACTGAGGACACTAATTGTTGAAGCTTTGTAGCTGGAATTCCCTCCCATTCTTGCTTTATGTACGACTTCAGTTGCTCAACAGTCTCCGCTGCCGTATTTTGCGCTTCATGATGCGCCACACATTTTCAATGGGAGACAGGTCTGGACTGCAGACAGGCCAGTCTAGTACCCGCACTCTTTTACTACGAAGCCACGCTGTTGGAACGTGCAGAATGTGGCTTGGCATTGTCTTGCTGAAATAATCAGGGACGTCCCTGAAAAAGACGTCGCTGGATGGCAGCATATGTTGCTCCAAAACCTGTATGTACCTTTCAGCATTAATGGTGCCTTCACAGATGTGCAAGTTACCCGTGCCATGGGCACTAACACACCCCCATACCATCACAGATGCTGGCTTTTGAACTTTGCGCTGATAACAATCTGGATGGTCCTTTTCGTCTTTAGCCCGGAGAACACGACATCCATGGTTTCCAAAAACAATTTGAAATGTGGACTCGTCAGACCACAGCACACTTTTCCAATTTGCGTCAGTCCATCTCAGGTGAGCTCGGGCCCAGAGAAGCCGGCGCCGTTTCTCGGTGTTGTTGATATATGGCTTTCGCTTTGCATGGTAGAGTTTTAACTTGCACTTGTAGATGTAGCGTCGAACTGTGTTAACTGACAATGGTTTCTCAAAGTGATCCTGAGCCCACTCGGTAATATCCAGAATGATGTCGGTTTTTAATGCAGTGCCGCCTGAGGGATCGAAGGTCACGGGCATTCAATGTTGGTTTTCGGCCTTGCCGCTTACATGCAGAGATTTGTCCAGATTCTCTGAATCTTTTGATGATATTATGGATTGTAGATGATGAAATCCCTAACTTCCTTGCAATTGTACGTTGAGAAACGTTGTTATTAAACTGTTGGACTATTTGCTCACGCAGTTGTTCACAAAGTGGTGAACCTCGGCCCATCCTTGCTTGTGAATGACTGAGCCTTTCGGGGATGCTCATTTTATACCCAATCATGACACTCACCTGTTTCCAGTTAACCTGTTCACCTGTGGAATGCTCCAAACAGGTGATTTTTGAGTGTTCCTCAACTTTCCCAATCTTTTGTTGCCCCTGTCCCAGCTTTTTTGGAACGTGTTGCAGGCATGAAATTCAAAATGAGTAAATATTTGCAAAAAAAAAAAAAGTTTTTCAGTTTGAACTTTAAATATCTTGTCTTTGTAGTGTATTCAATTGAATGTAGGTCAAAAAGGATTTGCAAATCACTGTATTCTGTTTTTATTTACATTTTACACAATGTCCCAACTTCTTTGGAATTGGGGTTTGTACATAATAGTTGTAGCTCATACTGCAAAAACACATTTCATGTACACCTTTTGTTCAGAAAAATGGTCTAAACACTGCAGACTACATTATCTTCCTGTGACAACCAGGCAGTTTAATATGCACAATAATGTAAAAGCTCTAAATTCAAATTAGTTTTAAACAAATTGACAGTTTCCATATGTCTGCAGTGTCTTAGAGCTGCGACTAATGACTGTTTTCATCTACCGATTATTTTCTTGATGAATAGTTTGTTCTGTAACAGAAAAAAATGCCTGTTATAATTTACCCTAGTCAAAGGAGATTTTTTCAAATGTCTTGTTTTGTTCAATTGATAGTCCAGAAACCACAGATATTCAGTAGACAGTCATATGATGAAGAGAAGCATCACATCTGAGAAGCTGGAACCAGTGAATGTTTGCGCTTCAAAAATGACTAAAACAATGAATTGATTATCAAAATAGCTGGGAAGTAATGTTTTGTTTATCAGCTAATAGTTGATGATGAAGAACAAATAGGTCTAGAGGCTCCATCAGACTTAGTGAATCTTGTGTTGAATTGAAATGTTTCTCTACTTCTTTAAACACTGCAGGGGGAAAACCGCCTCATTGCATTTGGATTTCTGTTTGGCTAAATATGCAGTGCCACGTCTAAACTGTATTCTTTTTCATAAATATCTTTTTTTTCCCGGCAGGGAAATCACCGGGGCAGTGGTTAGAGGACAGGCCAAACGTGGTTACAATAAGAAAGCTCCAGTGTCAGAGAGAAGACATGAGGGAGGGACATGGGAGAGGACAGATGATTGCAGGACAAGAAAAAGGAAAGTTGACATAAGGAGGAAAATAACAGCAGTACAAAGAGAAGATGTGGGAAGAGGAAACATTGCTGAAAGAAAAGTGTGTATGATACCTGCTGATTAATGATATTTGAATGAGTTGAGCTTTAACTGAGTGTGAATGTCTAATGTATATGTTGCTGATGATGACGTATAATAAAATTTACAGATTTAGAAGTTTAAACCTGAAAATTTCAAAAGATTAAAAATTAAGATTAGAATGTAATAAAACTGCTATAATGTTTGCAGTGTTGCAAAGATTTAATATGCACGCCTTTCCCAGGCACCACACACTTATGCAGACATTAACAGGTGCCCTGTCTGCTTTGCATTCTGGGACTTATGACACTGTTTTAACAGCGGAAAGATCTGAAACTCAGGCAGCTCGAAAATAACTCAGAGCAGAGCTGGCAGGGTGTAACCAAGGGTCAGTCAATCATCAGCATTTCAAACCTAAATCATAGTTTGTACTTTCAGAACCTCATTGTCAGTTTACCTTATACAGATCACTAAACTTTGCCAGATTACAGTGGAGGATATGAGTGTGTTTCAGAGAGAGATTTGTTGATTTGCATGTGTGTAGCCGATAGATTAACATTACGGGGGGAGATGGGATGTGGTCCCTGGTAATCTATCTACTGTAAACTATCTCACTGTTGTGGACCAGATTCTATACTTCATTTAGATTCAGCAGGGAAATTGTGTTTTACTTCATGTAATGTTTAAATTTAGGACTTTTATTAATGGAGTACTGATGCATCTGAATGGGAAATCTCACCCCTGCACCTCTCTCCCCAGAGCTGTATTCACAACGTAAATACCTGACGCACATCATAACATTATCACCCACTCGCTGAGCATGAAGGATAGGCAGATAGACTATGACATAGATACAGAGCACCCAACAGAGAAAGATAAAACATTTAAGATGATGAAGGAGGGAAAAGGTGGAGGAGGAAGCCCAAGCGCAAGCGTGCAAGGAGGTCTGAAGAAATGTGAATCATGACAACTGCATAACATTTTGACTTCTGGCACACTGTGATGAGAGCTGGACATTGGAAGTCATTGCTGCAGAGTGTGAACCTGTGATTGTGCCTACTTGTAGTCTTCAGCGGGGAGAGCATCACGGCTTTGACAGTGTGCCACTCACAGGACAGGTAAACTGCAGAGAGATGGTCTGATTCATATAGAGGTTCCTCTTTTTCATTATGACAACAGCATGACTGTGGACTTATAAAGAAAAGTGTCAAATACAAATAACCTGAATACTTTTATCTTTCACTTCACTTTCACTAGCATTTCATTATTGTAATATTGATTTATATTGGTTAGACTTAGATTTGTTTATGCTTTATGAGGATGTTTCCTTGAAAGAACTGTTTAATTTTCTCCTCAGAAAAACTGAGACAAAGCTCCAAGATAACATTTGGTTTGTGTTAGTTGTGCTGAGTTTGTAAGCAGACATTGATCGTTTCACTAAATGAAATCCAAGTAAATACTATGTAATTAATTATTCATTTTGAAATACTATTGAGAAACTTCTCAGTCTAGGCTGAATACCAACTGTTTGACAGTAAATGTACCAGTTCAACAGTCTCCAGGTACCATAACCTGCAGCAGTCTTTTCCACTTGCTTTCTAGGAAAATATTTATTGGACAGGCATGACATCAAGCTTTTCATCCAACTCTTGTCAAGAAAGTGTTAAGCTATTTCTTTAAAAGTAGCAGTCTTTTTTTCTGGTCTTACAAGTGACGTTACAGTTCAGTGAATGAACTGAATGATTCTTCTTTTACCATCATATTCACTCAAAATGTCCCCACATTACATATAGTATCGCAGTTGTTTTGAATCCCATTTAGTTTTCTTATCAATTAAAATTTCTAAATAATAATAAATAAATAAACCATGAGAGTGTATTTTATTATTTACTCTTGTTCAGCCCTGAGTGCTATGTTCTGCTTTGGCACTCACTGGTCACTGCACACTCAGTATAGTGTTCAGGGGCCTGTGCTTCCCTCTACTACATGTAGACACTGCCAGGAGTGAAACGTTATTCTTAAACTTCCTCCACTTGAATGTTATCTGAGTATCACTCCCACAACTAAAAGTCATGAAGGTTGTCAAATCATACAGCTGCACCAGGCCTCTTTTTTTTTATAAAAAGGATTGTCCAGCAGGTTCTCTGTAGAGCTGATTGTTGCTGCTTGGAGCCGAACGCGAGGCTCACTCACTGTAGCAGAAGATGTAAACTCACATTTGTTCAAGCACTGGGTAATGGTTTGCCTTTCATTGTGTTCTCTCTGCTCACTCTCACACCATGATTCCTTCCATGTTCAGTGAATTTCACTATCAGTGTGCGTGTGCGATCCTGAACAGCAGGCCTCCATCATGACTAAAGCAGCTCGAGTGATAAGGTCTGAGGCAGACATGCAGGCTTACGGCTCGGAGTTCATTGGCTCTTTGAGATTGTAGGCCGATGTTTTCGTGTCTTTCCTCTACACTTCAAACAATACAATTTTGCTCTCTGTGGTTTTTAATGGTTAGCTTTGAGTTGCTAAATTCAGCAGTTGGTGAATGTGTTTACCATTTTTATGATAAAGACTGAGAGGATACAGACAGGCTGGGACTATCCAAATCCTTAAAGCCTTTCGTGTGGGAAAGCCCGAACGATCCCTCTTCTGCCTGGTCCAAAGACCTGAGCTGTGATTCCTCCTGGCAGGATTTTATACAGACTCTGAAAGCTCCATTACACTAAAGCCTTTTCACTGACAAGCCAAATGACATGATAACAGATGACATTCTGCTCTGTGCAGTGCTATAGAGATTTCTCTCTTTCTGCTCATGCCCATTTCCTTACACAAATGTCTGGGGGAAAAAGTGTCTTTCAGTGTGTTACTTTTTCTGTATGTCTCTTTGGCACTCATATGAAGCTGTTTCTTGATGACTTTTAAATGGTGTATAGAACAGAAAGTAGTTTACCCTCATTTACTCAGGGAAATTTTGCTGAGTGTATGTTCTCCTCATGCAAAAATACAAAACTATAAATTTACATCTGGTAACCTGCGACCTCACACTCTGGTACTATGGGCTCTGAGCCGCTCACCAGACCAGGTGTGGGTAAGTACCTTGCTGTGAAGAACTTAAGTGGCAGGTGTTGAAAGAAAAACATTGTCCCATGCACATTTTTAAAATCTGGTCCAGTAAATCAAACTGGTCACTGCTTTTCCACCTCACATTCAAAGGAATAGTTTGATTTTGCTTCTTTGCCTTTTTTTTTTTTGCTCAGATTTAGATAAAACTGATACCTCTCATGTCTGTATGCTAAATAAGAAGTTGCAGCCAGTAGCTTAATAGCTTAGCTTAGAATAACAGCTAACTTAGCTATGTCCAAATGTTTGACATATTAATCACTTATTAGCATGTCAAATCTTGTTTCTTAAATTAGTACATAAACCAATAAAAAATGAAAATGAAAAAAGTTGTGGTTTTACTGTCATGTGCTCCACTGTTTCTTCGTTTTGTCGTCACTGTGAATCGGAATCAGAATCAGATTTATTTGTCACTACCATAATATGCATTTCATGATACATGGAAGCGAAATATCATACTCCATAGATCAGGGTGCAGGTCACATTAAAAACAACAAAAGGCATGTTATACACAGGGCACAATATTTGTGACATAAAATCATAAAAAACATGAAAAGAGAGCAGCATTAAAAAAATTTTTATAAGAGCAACTCAAGATGAGTTATTAAAAAAAAAGGTGCTGATGCAAACAATGCAATCAATGGAGGCTGTTAACAGCTGTGAAGTATGAGGAGTTATTCCAGACACTCCTGCTTCCCATAGACAATGTTGGTGACTCAAGAGTCTGGACCAACATGAAACTCTCCTGCTTCAATTATCAATTCAAAGGATTAACAACTGCAGTACAATATATCTGCTCCTTTGACAGAAAGTCAAAGCTACAAGCTTGTGGACAAAAAAAACCTTAAAGGGAGAAATTAACTATGATTCCCAAGGTGCATTTAGGCAAGAACTATCCAATCACAGGGCTTAAATTTCTTTGTTATGTGAGCCGCTGACAGCGGCGAGAGCTGAAGATTTTGTTGTTGAGAACAGTGAATACAGAATCTGCAGGTTAAATCAATTCACTGTTAAATTCAGCATTCAGTTCAGTAGCTGCGGAGACGCGTTTAGTTAACAGCTGTAACAACAAAGAGTTTTAAATTCACTCCCACTCTGAGTCACACCTTTGACACCTCCTCCCAGGCAAACAAGGCCCATGGGTGGAGGCCACAACATAAACCTACAGGGTGTTTACATGATCCAGGAGAGTCCTGAGTGTCTTTGTTCAGTAACATTCAGGATCCTTTAAGGAGAAAGTGACATGTGAAGTCAGACTGGGAAAACCAGTTACTCCTCCCACGTGTCGGCTCTATCAGATGTTCTTACATCTTAAGATGCTGATAATCAGATTTTGTTACCTTACCATAGCTAGACAATATATTTAATATTAATTGTAAAGACATGAAAGTGTTTTTGGTCTTCTCCTCTAACTCTTTTCCACAATGTTGAACTTTTGTGTCATCGTCCTCTGAGCTGGAAACAAAGTGCTCTAACATATAAGCATTTTCTCTCTGTCTTCATGTTTCTGTTTGTAGGCATGGCTCCAGAGGTATGGCTACCTCCCTGCTGCAGACCCCAGAATGTCAGTGCTGCGTTCTGCCCGAGTCATGCAGTCCGCTATCGCTGCCATGCAGCGCCGCTACGGCCTCAATGTCACAGGGACTCTGGACAGCAACACTATAGAGTGAGTCACACCTTTAAAGATGCCACTGTATGAGCTGTGTTCACCTCATGATGCGTTTCTTCAAACAGTAAGAAAATAATGGCTGAATTTATCAAATCTGAACCAGATTCAATTAATCTAGATGAATGCACATATATCTCAGTTTAAATATTAATTTCTTGTGTTGGCTTGCATGTCAGTCATTAGTGTGGGTAAATTAACAAATGTTTTGTGCATGTAACTTTGGGAATTTAGTTGATAGACTTTCAAACAAGTGACTTTTTCATAAGATGAATTATTGAAATACCAAAATGTCAGCCAAATAGGCTGATTTAGGCACCACATATACTGTTGCTTTTATCAATGCTTGGTTTCCATCATCTGATAAAGACTACAAGATGAAATTTGAAGTCACTCAGGCACAGATACATACTTTACATGAGGAATGAACAACAGTAAACTGAGAAGCAGTGGTAAAAGAAGAGCTAATATTGTTATAGTTATTCATTGCATTTTATTATTTAGATCTGTGAAAATGGAGAAAAAATGGTGTCTGAGACTTTCATTCGGCCCCTGTTTAGCTTTCTTTACGCAGACACAAAGTTACCCTGACATGGCTTAAGTAGGGCGTTTTTAATTTGATCAAAGGGGCCTTTTACCCAGAGTACACCTCTGCTGTAAGAACAAAGGCTGCAAAATGCCAAAGTACTGATACTCAGTGGAGGAGAAAGTAGAGCAGGGACAAGGTCTGCTTTCTCTTGACTCCATCTGAAAGGGATATAGAGAAGGATGAAACCACCTGAACATGAGAAGATTATACATCTAATTATGAGGTGATAAAAACCTGATGATATTAATGTTTTAAGCCAAATGGAGCCCAGGTTTTACCCTGTTTACCAAGATGTCTTGTTACCTGCAGATCACTATCACAGTGTTAACTGACATTTGTCCCCAATATTGAAATACCATCCTTGCTACAAATAGCACTGAGCTTAAATTGGCCACTGAACTGTAACATGGTAGTGTGGTGGCTGGTGATGTGAAAGCAGACTAACATCTGTCCAACCACTGGGCTGAAACTGAGTGAGTGTGATAAGCTAACTGTCTGCCTGTTTGTTTCCCCTCTGCTTCTCTTTGTTGATGTAGCGATAACACAATAAGGTGAGATGTCTTTTGTATATATGAATTTGTCAGTATACCTGTATACCTGTGTACTGTGTGGGAAATATGAGAAATCACATTTTTTGTGTTTAGTGAATTCATGTATTATCATGTAAGTGTTTTGTATATTATCCATGTCTTCTACATACAAATATACAGATAACTTTAAATGAATGACTGTGTTTCATCATTACAGTTTGCCGCTGTTCATCATGTCATTAGCTTATATCCCTCTATAAAAATGTACTGTGATGATACCTTTAGTAAAATGATGGATACTGATACCGTCAGTGCTGATCGGTGGTCCCCTCTCCACTCTCCTGTAGGTGGATGAAGAAACCCAGATGTGGGGTTCCTGACCAGATAGGGGGTGCGTCCAAATTCAGTGTGAGGAAACGGCGGTACGCCCTCACAGGGCAGAAGTGGCAGCACAAACATATCACATACAGGTGGGTGGATTCAGTTTATCAAGTTTTTTAAGTTAGCATCTCAGAAAAATCCAACTTTGCTCCGATCCCTATAACCACCCCCACATTCACAGAAAATTCCAGATACACACACTATCGCTGCCCATCAAGGGAGCTTTGGTGAAGTTGTGAGGACGTCCAGTCAATGAGATTCACCCAGTGTAGGCCACCAGCCACAAAGAAACAACTGATATCCACACACACACACACACACACACACACACACACACACACAGAGAGAGGCCTGTGCACACAAACATGGCTTCAGGACTTAACCAGTGTCATTGACCTTTTCATTAAGATCCACATTCTTTGCAGAGACAGAAAAAAGGTCTGCTGCTTCTTTTCAGGCAGTTCTTGCGCCTTTCTTGTCCTCCACATTTGCCTTTTTTAAAACTCTTCCCTCATCTCCCGTTGATGTGACAGGCTATTTAGAACTGTAACATTTTGGCAGAAATATTGACTGTATACTTCCTCTCTATAGCCTGTTTGAACATTTCCACATTTCCCACCTGTGGAGGAAGAGAGCAACTACTGAACAGTCAATATTTGATCTTATATAATGGACAGAAAATTGCAAAATCAATGGTTCAGCCAAAGTTCAGCTTCTCTTTAACCTGTAACCTTTACACACAGCACAGACCATGTTCTTCAAATCTCAGACTATAGAAAAACCAGCACAAATGGGAGAAGAGTGTACATGTAAGAGCCATAGATGCACCGCATCATCAGTTTCATAATTCATAAGGAAATTTTCTGACATGCAGCTCCATGAGTAATAATGTATAGGACAACATGCTTAGGTTATATAATATTTCTCAGATGATTTATTGGGGCCAATAGCCCAGTTTCTGTAATATTTTATACAGACTATACTGGCGCCTGCCCCCAGCTCCATGTTCCACAGGATAATCCTCAAGAAGTGGCCCTGTTTTTTTTATTTCTGCTCTGCCTTGAGGATAAATGTATAAGCAGTATTACATGCTGAATATAATCTAGTGGATCAGTGACCTACAGATGAAGTAGGACTGTATATCACTGATGGCAGAACTGTCCATGTCCATGCTTGTGCATTTTTCTTTTTAAAATATGACGCTGGGATTGGGTGGAAGTAGTTTCGTCAGTACTTGGTTCATCTGTGCCGGCACAGATTTGAAGAAAAGAGGGAAATGAGCAAGTGTGATCAAGAGAGGAGGAGTAGATGGGTGGAAATGAGGAGTGTTGGATGAGAAGCAGCTGCTGAGAAAGAGATGAGCTGTGAGGAGGAAACCCCAGTGGAGGGCAGAGGGTGCTCTTTGACAGATTAGGGTTATGTAATAGGATAGGAGCATTCTCACTCTGTGTGTGTGTGTGTGTGTGTGTGTGCGCGTGTGTGTGTGTGTTGTACATGGACGTTCGCCTGGCCTCCAGTCAGCAGTCAGATGTGCCTGCAGCTGCTCCTTTTATCTCAGATCAGTGCAGTGGAGGTAGTTAGAGAATGGAGCACATCTTGGTAACACTTTATTTTACAGGTCCTGATTTTCCAGCTAATTTCCTTGAAACTTTCCTCATGGTTTCCTAAAAATTGGCTGGAATTTATCTGTAAATTACTGGGATATTTCCAAGAAAGGCCTGACGCACTTTGGTATTAATTATAAGGGAAAGTGTTAGTTGCCACAGTTATTAAGTACCTGCTCATTATCTGTCATTAACTGCAGCTTAAAGTCATGAAGATATTATTAAGAATAATAATATTAAGAATTTGTTTGTCTTTCTAGGAAAGTCTGATGGATACTGGCATCTGTTTATGAAGTATTTTTCCCTTTTTTTTCCTTAACATTCTGAATATAACCAGCACACTCCCAATAACTATAGCAACTAACTCTTTCTTCATTTCCCTTATAATTACAAATTAGTACCAAATTGGCCTCTCTTGGAAATATCCTTGTAAATAACAGACAAATACCAGCTATAATTTTGTAAATTATGAGGAAAGTTTCCAGGAAATGAACTGGAAAATATTGATAAATCATTACTGCATCAGTATCTTTACTGCTTTTGGGAAACTTCGTCTTCATTAACATAAGATGCAGATTTCCGTAAAGGATAACTTGGTTTATTATAAGTTTGGTCTCATATTTTTGGCCATTGGTTATCATAACTTTGTCGTGTCTGTGAATGGGGACTCCACTATAGCAAGGAAACTACAAGAAACAGGCTGTAAACAAACCTACCATTTAGTTTGATTATCTAAGCCACTTTATTTGGAGGTAAAACCAAGATGCAGCTTATGCACGCGGACGGACAGTGAGGACAGTGGGTCAAAGCTGAACCCGTGAGTTGGTTTGTTGTTGAATCTTTGAATATTCTTGTTTTTTAAAAGTATTTAACTAGTCAGAAATTTGGCTGCTGAGAGTGAATAAGCATACCTCTACTGACTATTCTTTTAAGTTGAAATAGAAGTGAGCAGGAACACATGGCTCGTTTGAATGTATTTTTCCTCCTGGTGACTCTTTGTGTGAGGTACAGCTGTAAAACTGTAGTGTTGTGGGTTTGAATCCAGGCTGGAGCCCTTATCATGTCCTCACGTCTCCTCTAAAACTTCCTTCTTTCTTCTTCAAACTCTAAAGCCCAAAAAATAATCTTAGGAAAACAACACTGGCATTTTGAAAGTATAACAAATGTAGTCTCCCCAGGCGTGTGCTAGTTTCCATGTAGCCACATGCAGTACTTGCTGTAGGGAGGCACTAATTAGCTTTGGCATGCCTACTGTTCTCCCTGCATGCAGGTACTATTATAGCACATGAATTGCATCCGGAATCATTATCACCTCGCAGCATGGAGTTTAATATTTGATATGGCCTCAGAGCAGGTTGGATCCTTTCTTTTCTTGTCTTCTCCCTGCATGTGTTTTTCTCTCTTTATCCATTTCACCTATAAAACACACAGGACACACGCACAGTGAGTTTGGTAATAGAGTCGAATGAAGTGGCCACAGTTGTGGCTAAGGCCGTTCAGACAGAGCAGGACAAGGACATGTACTCAAGGAGACCCTTCTCCATTTTAATCTGAGGAAAGACAACAAAGACAACCATTGCATTCACACAACACTGCTTCAGTTGATGTTCAGGATTGTGTCTGAGGGTTTGCCGGTGCTCATCTTGAGATGTTAGCATTTACTGCTCATGCTTCTTGTTGGACAGTTGAGGACACACACATTGTTTTTCACAGTTTAAAACACTTCCAACAAATCTGATCATAAAATTAAAAAAATGAGCTGGCATAACATGGTTGTTGTTGCTGTCAGCTTGAGCCACCGTAGGTTATGACTAATTGATTCACTGCTGTGAAACCCTTGTTCTCTGATAAAGAGTTCTGGTTAGTTGTTAATGGCATCACACGTGCACAGGCAGTGGGAATTACTGTAGCTTTGTCTGAAAAATGTAAAAATGATGCAAAGTTTAATTTGGGATCATTTATGCTCATCTGCACCAGTGTAATGTAGAATTAGCAACTGTTTTACCCACCACACTCAATATTTGTCATGTGTAACAATTAAAACATTCTTACATTAATACTGGAGCAAATTACTACACGTGCATGTGCTGTAAAGATGTCCCTATTGATATGATGATAGATTAAATACATATCACACAGCTCCAGTTCATTCTGCTGTGGAGGTTTCAAAAAGCATCAAATTTGATTTCAGGAAGTGTGCAGACTTCCTGTCTTTTACCTCTGCAGTGCTGGTGACTCCACCATCCCTGCTGCTAACCCTGTTTCTTTATTCACATACATTTCTTTGGGTTTGTATTTTAAAATTACACAAATTCTATATCTTTATGTGTCTGCAGGGCTCAGCTCTGCCAAAACACAAAACATTAGCTTTAAATGAAAGTTTTGCCAGAAGTTGTGAGTGTAATTAAAGTAAACACATCTTTATTCAGCTGTCAGGAAGTCAGTTGTGGAAGAGAAAATAGAGGAAAAGGAGCAGTTTGTGATTTGGTATCAGCAATCAGAACATCTTCAATAAACACTGCACTTTATTTATATTTCATAGCTTCCGTTCTCACTGATTCAGAAATTAATCTGAGCTCACATGCATTTTAAATATGCATTATATAAATGTGCCTTGCAGAAGCCTACCCAGGAGCAGTACTCAAAGACATGATGCTCTGATAATATTTATTCCTTTTATGGAAAATGACAGAGAAACTGTTAAGAACTAACATGAAAAAAGTAACAAAGAATGAAGGTGGTAGAGGGAAAAAAAGGGAATTCTTAAATCAACTTCAAACATCTGAGAGAGAAGAGGGAAAATCAGAAATTGGCTCTGTGCTGTTTTGTACTTTATTTACTGCTCTTATCAACTGAACATCAGCCAACCAACTCTCCACCTAGGTCAGAGTCTGAGCTACCAGCACAATAACACAGTATTGAGTCTTGTGAATGGATGATGTAAACTACACCTATCCATCTGTCCCAGGAGAGAACGTGACAGAGTGAAACTGAGATATTTTTGGAACAAATAAAGTGGAGAGACTTTTCTGATTGCCCAACCTAGAGTGGGGCTCTCGGCAGGCACTGGGCTGTTGATAATCCTTAATTAGAAAATAAATTCCAGAGGCAAATTCCTCGCCACACCTGCAGCCAGTCGAAGCCAGCAGGAGAGGAGTCAGCTGTTTCCTCTGGCAAATCGCTCCATTTAGCTCTCTGCTGGTGAGCAGGATGAGCGTGAAATGGCAGCATGTGGAGAAAACCGTGATAGTGACAGTTTTTTTTTTTTTTTTCTGGCAGTGTGATCTCAGAGATTGACATCCAGCAGTTTCCTCCTTTCTCAGCTGTTGTGTTGGTAACAGTTATAAAGTGTGTTGTTTTCGGTCCACCATATCTGTAGCTTCAGAGGAGCTGGAGCTGTTTACTCTACCTGATTAGACTCTGTTCTTTCTTTGGACAGAAAAGAAAGAAAAAGCTACTCTGAGGTGTGTTTTTTTTTATATCAAACGCTCGCAGAACCCAAGTGTCTTCTCAGACCAATTTACAACAGATGTTCTCATCCTGACAGTTGAAGGAGAAGCTTACTGAGGCGTGATGATCTGGTTGTGTTGGACAGAGACCTCTGTGTTTTCCCAATCTAACTTTTCTTCATCTCATGTCCCTTCAGTATAAAGAACGTGACGCCCAAGGTGGGTGCTGAGGAGACCCATGATGCCATTCGACGAGCCTTTGACGTTTGGCAAAACGTGACGCCACTGCGCTTTGAGGCTGTGCCCTACAGTGAGTTGGAGAGGACCAAGAAAGACGTGGACATCACCATCATCTTTGCTTCAGGTTTCCATGGTGACAGCTCGCCCTTTGATGGCGAGGGTGGCTTCCTGGCTCACGCGTACTTCCCAGGGCCAGGAATCGGAGGTGACACACACTTTGACTCAGATGAGCCATGGACGCTGGGAAACCCCAACCATGACGGTAGGAACTGACTTGTGTTTTTATGACACAGGATGCTGTTGGCGATGTGCATAGACAAAGGTCATAAACAGAGGTCAGACAACTCACCTGGACTATTTATATATATATATATATACACACATAAATTTCCCCTAGGTGATAAATAAAGTATCTATCTATCTATCTATCTATCTACATATATATATATATATATATGCAGAATATATAGTATTGATATTTGGAACCAAGGCCTGACTAGAGGTTACCCCAACCTGAACCCGAATTGCATTAATTAATTTACAAAAAAGACAGACCCGATCTGACCGATCACTGAGGCCAATGGCTGTGATGTCAGATCATCGGTATGGAAAGTTAAAGAAGTTGCCAGATGCAGAATGGTGCAGGGGAGGGAATTTCCTATGCTATACAACAAGCAGTAACAAAGTACAAAGCCGACTTCAGAGCCTACAGGTGGATGTAAGTGTGGACGTAGGGGCTATGAAATTAGAGTATGGGGTGAGGGGTGTGGCTGTGGCAAAGCACTGATGGCTGAAGAACATGTTTCAGTGGAATATGCCATGTGAGTGTGACTCATGTTGAAGTAGTTAGACTTAGCTTCAGTGATGAAAGATTATTTGTCTTTCTAGCTTGTTTTAAGTCTGTAATGTCATTACCTATCACTCCCTGGAGATCTACAGCACTATATTTTATACCACACATTTTATTGCTTTTCCTGTAATTAACCTCCAGCAAAGTAAATAGCTGTGATACAGTATGATCTAATGTTTTTTATGTTTTATTTATTTAGCCTAAAATCATGAATTTTCCTTAGAACTTGTACAACTACAACACTGTCTGTCCTTAGACACTTTAATATTATTTGTGACAAGATAATCACTGAAACATCCACTCATCAGCTTTTTTTTTTTCAGAATTTTAACCACATCTCATGGTCTTCATTAGCAAATAGCACAGGTGTCATCTCATTGACATTTGTTGCACCACTCGTCACTGGGAACAATTCCAACATTATCAATGCATAGTGGTGCATAGTGATACTTAGTGGACAGTTTCCACTGGTCATGGAGTTTCTCCAGCATTGTGGGAAATGTCGGGATATTCATTGGTATACGTGAATATAGAATAATGGATTTGCTTTACATTGGGCTTTTCAAAAGAACTGTGTATGAAACTATATAGTATGTAAAATATATATACTATACTATATATATTTCCCCTCAGATTAGTGGTTCAGTTAAAGAATCATTTATGTCCTGAGACTAGATATTGTATTATGATAAAGGTTTTCCACATTTACAGTAAACATTATATTTACACCCACTGAACCACAGATTTTGATGCTCTGGTGTACTGTGATATAACACTGTGTCTGCACGGAAAGTGCCGAATGAGCAGCAGAGCAGCAGCTTCAGTGTCACATAAGAGGCGTTAAGGTGCAGTGATTAAAACACTGATTGACTGATTAAAACAGGAGCGTATCTGCTGCATCAGACACGTGAGATGGACAACAGAGTTTTAGTGTTGTAGTGAGGCTCAACAGATCAGTGTGTGTGTGAATCAGCGGCAGCGAGTCGACTAAGCTCCCAGGTTGACCTCTGAACCCTGTGCAGCTTCACTGTGTTGATGACAGGGCTTTGTAAAAGAGTAGATGGAGAGGGAGAGAAATGAAAAGATGGAGGATGAACAAAAAGACTGTAAACATAAAACATACTTAATACAGTTGAAGTTAATTTAAGACAGTCAAAGTTGAATGGATGCGTGGTTCATTTCCTTGACTGGACTTTTGATGCCGCAGGAGAAAATATCTGTCATACTGTAAAAGGTGGATGTTTTCAGCTCTCTCCTTGAATTGCTCATTAAATGTAAGGGGCTAGTCTTTCCTGTGGCTCATGCAGACAACTCAACAGGACTCATGAGTCAGAACAATGACAGAGACGAGGAGACACTCCTAAGAAATAAGAGCATAAATGAGAAGAAAATGACGAGTTACTAGCACAAAAGAGATAACAGAGAGAGAGAGGGAGGATAAGAGAGAGAATGGCAGAGTATCTCTAGACAAATATTGGAGGTTCAAGAGCTCACAAGAGAGACAGATGGAGAGAAAGACTGAGAGAGCAGCATAGCTAGAAAACATTTGAAGAGGAAAGTGGAGAGAGGAGAGCAGAGGAGATGAGTGGGAGCTGCTGAGCTCTGTGTCGGAAATAGAAGTGAGGAAGTTGCTGTGGAAGACTGAATTTTAAGTAGGAGCACAAGGGCTTTAGCAGGCTTAGATAATATGTTGTGAACAACTTTATTTAAGGCTGTTTGATCAGACTGACAAGAATCACTCCTGCAGCCTTAATAATACAACACATAACAGTAACCTCAGGTAAACTAATGATCCACTGCTTCATTCCCTCACACTATAAACACGCATTAACGCACACATGTGCATGTGTGCAGGTGAAGATGCACTCTGAGCATTTCCACACAAACACACGCATACGCACACACACACACACACACACACACACACACACACACACACACACACACACACACACTGCCTGTGTCTTCATCCTAGCTGTCACGCTTTGAAGGACAGAGAAGCAGCTTTCATTGAAGGCTATGATTCAGCCATTTCGACACAGACACACACACACACACACACACACACACACACACACACACACACACTCTCTTTTCCCCTCCATGCAGTATTAATACAGCCCTGCTGTGTCCCACACCGCTGTGAAAACATCTCATAATGCAGGCAGTTCTGTTACACACTCTCCAGCTGGCTTCCCTGCCAAATATGAACATGCACTGGCTGAATCCTGCCTCCTTGCCGTGGCAGGGGGTGCTCTTATTCCTGCATGATGACTAGTGTTACTTTGAGATGAATTTCTGAAGGCAGATACAGCTTGACGCTGCCTATAGTCAGGACTTTGCGCTGAGATATTAAATATCTTGAAGTTTCACAACCCTTAAGCCAAAACCTACTACAGATATCAGGTGCTGTGTCTTCCTGCCAGACTGTTTTTGTCTTGGCTTGACAGCAGAACCTCTGTGGCAGTGTGTGGGTTTTGGAGAGCTACAACTAAAAACCTGTAAGATAATAGTACAGTAAGTATAACTAATAATACTACTAATAATTAAACATAGTCCTGTGTCAGTGTGCACAGCTGTAACCAGTGTGGCGGTTGAACCACAATTCTGTTGTGGTGTGATATTGATCCTCTGACCTGAGTCAGCGATGCTTTCTTTCTTTTACTGAATGCATTTAAGCTGAAACTCGACTGATAACAGTACTTGAGAATAATAAACATCCAAATACAGTATTATGACCACTATTCATTTTATATATAAACACATAAAATAACAAAACAAATATTTTGTGGTAAAGAAATGTCCTATAAATGATACTGACTGTATTATCAGACTGCTATAAATATTGGGGGTGGAGGGGGATGTCACTGACTGGCCAGTGTCAGATTTTTAATAAAACACCATTTATTACCTGAACTTATAATAGAGAGCAGGTTGTAAAGCGATGGTAAGCTTTCAGACCAAAACAGCTCTGCATTTAAAAACTGCAGGGACCGACTTCTTGATAGCTGAGCTGTTAAGTTATTATTATTTAAACTCAATGTGATTCGAGCTGCTCACACCCTGCTCCCTTTCCCCTCACTTCCTGTCTGTCTCTCTACTGTCTGCTGACAAATAATGGCAACAAAATAATAATATTGTGTGGGCACATTGGTACAGGTACTGGTGAGACAATAAAATCTGGTCCAGGAAGTCCACTTGAACAACAGATCCATGAGTCTGAAGGTTAATCACCAAAGACACCAAAACACAGCACAGGTTTACAACATAAAATCAAAATTAAACCTAACATTGTTTCAAAATACTACACTATTACAAAAGAAAATAAAGAGTTCAAGTTAAGGAGGTGTAGTGAGCAAAAAATGCTGACACACACACTTATTATTCTTCAGTCTGCTGGGTGCAGAGGTCTGGTGGGGGTTGGTGCAGTTGTAGCTCTTGGAAAGAAGCTGTTCAGTTTGTGTGTTTTATTGTTGTGTAGCTTCAGCAGAACATAGAGGGACAAACAGGGGGTGTCCAGGGTCTACCAGGTCTTTGATGATGCTACTGACCTCTTTATCATACAGTTAGTGTAGAGACTGTCCAGATTACATAGTTGTGTCTTGGTCACGCTTTGTGTTGCGCAGGTCTTTGCAGTTTTCTGCTCTACAGCTTGCGTGTGTGTGTGTGTGTGTGCTCTTGGTGCTGCTGACATAGAAGTTTATGAGGAGATGCTGAGGTAGTTGGGCCTGTTTTTAGTTTTGTTTTGCTTTTCTTACCAGGTAGGAGGCATTAACAGTCCAGGTGGGATATTTTGTGATGTGGACTGCTGTGGAATGCTGGAAGGTTATCACAGCAGACATAATTAGCTCTTGTTTGTATTTGATTGGCCACAGATTTAGCATCAGTGGAGAAGATCCTGCGTCGACTCACATTTTGTCAGTCAAATCACTGCACTTTATGCTGTGTCATTGTACACAGAGCAACAGAGTTACAGGCTTTAAAGTTTACACACCGTCTCAAAATAACCAACCACAAAAAAAACAAACAAAACAAACAAACACAAAACTAACTGATGGAAGTAGAGCCGGGCGTTGGTAAGGGAGGGCAGTGCGACTCTGTGAGCTGCTCCAGTGCTGACTGTCAATGAAGTCAGCTAAAGTACTTTGAACCAGACACTGGTGCAACCTCCTCTCCTGCTGTCCAGTTTGACTGAGTCTCCAGCTGTCAGCAGCCAATCAGGAAAGAGGGTTTTATAACTGAACTATGAGCAGTATGCGCATTTCTCTGACTGTGTGGAAATCTGATGTTTTCACTTCACAGACGATGAACAAAGAAATTAACTCCAATTAACTAGTGTAGGCTGAAACAGCAGTGTAGTGTGGGGCGGCTGCTCTGCAGCTGAGCTGGGCTGACACAGACTGAGCAGGAGAATAATAGAACATCTCTCATATTTGTTGAAAAGACGTCAGATAGGTGCTTTGTCAGTAATACTGAGTGCGTTTACATCTGGCTTAGTCACGATGAGGTTCTTAGAGTGTGTTTGCACATGTTTTACGTACAGTTTCAGAAACCTGGATAAGGTTTTGTCCTTGTTTTGAGAAATCTGGATATACTACCTGGAATGCTCCAGGAGAAACCAGGATACTGTGGCACAGATGGGTCATCATGTCTCACCATCTCAGCTTCTATGGGTTGTACCAGTAGGGTGATCTGTTAGACTGATGTAAGCAGGGAGATGAAGTGCCAGGTTTCAGCTACATCTTGAAAAAAATCAAAACCAGGACATTCTAACAAAAACTTGTACAAAGATGTTCATTTGAATCTAATCTTGTCTCAAAATATCTGCCACAAGACATAGATGATATCATATATTTCAAGTGAAAATTGTTTTAAGAATTTGTAATCGATCTATCATTCATGTCGTCTCTGTGTCCATGGATCCGTTAAAGCTTGGAATTATGTCATTTTAGCCCCAGAACTGCACAATGTCTGTGTCTGGCTTTTCTTTCATTTTCTCATCCCTCATTCTTTTTGTGTCCTCTCTCTCCTTTTATTGTGTTTAAAAGTTACAACTACACACACACACACACACACACACACACACACAGGAGATGACCTCCTGTCCGGTAAGCTGGCCGTGTCTGTCATACCTAATCCCCCTACACTGTTGTCGAGAAGGATCAGTTGTCACGGTGACCGCTGCCAGCATCGCACCATAGATGTTATTGTTTTTGTTTTGGTGTGCGACGTCACTGATGCACACTGGAGGATTAATCTCTGACTGCATGGAACACTTGCATACACGTGTTGAAATACTCACACATTCACTCACTCTCTGTCTCACACACATTCAAACACACACGCACTCACACCGTTTTGTCTGCATGTTCTCTCACACCACAGCTCAGACATTTGAGGACAGGGGATTACTCAGTTACATTCAATGGGAATTTTAGCACATGTAGCAGAATGAGGTTCTTATTAGGATTATCTAATGGCATTTTAAGATAGACTTGGATATATGTTACACAGCAGCGGCTTTCTACATGTGTGTAGATGTTTTTGTCATGTACAAGAGAAAGTGGTTTGATGTCTGCAAAGTCAAACACACTTGAAAAAGGCATAACCACGCTAACATCATGAAAGAGGCCTCTCATCTGAGGAATTTCTTCAGCAAAATGTTGATGTAAACAAGTAAACCAGTTTCTCAAGCTGTTGCATATTTTGATTTTAGCATTCGTCTGCTGGCTGTTTTGAAATAACTTCTAATCTTTTTTGACTTCCTGCCTCAAAGCCTTCATCAAACCAGTAATTTGACTGTACACATTATCATTGTGGCCAAGTGATGAGGATGAGAATCCCAGTCAATATAAGAGCCTCCATTAGTCTTTTGACAATCCTCAGTTCGATGTTTTCATTTGATCTAACAGTAGCACAGGTATTTGAGATTTACATACAAGTAGAACGGAAATAATTATGTGTAGTTCGTTTTTGTCTCACTGCCTTTGAGCTGCCTAAAGGAGGACAAAGTGGAATATTAAAAAGACACACACTGACTGACATGGTCTGTCCTTGGATCTAATAGTTCAGCCACATCTCTCAGTCTATCTCATTTTATCTTTTATCTTTTTATCTTGACACATTATTGTCTTAAGGATTGCACAATGATAGCTGTTAGGGTTATTTTAGCCATGTGAATCATAGTGAGAAACGACAGGGAAGGAGTATGAGGGCATGGGTGATCAGCCCAATATTCCCATTGAAAGTGCAGCATCCCTGAGGGCAAAGCAGAGAGAAGTGGTTCTGTAGCTCCTACAGCTGTCCTACATTCCTCGACTGCTCGGCTTCACACATGGATTGACGAATAGCTGTGAGGGATAGATAGGTAAAATGCGGATGCAGAGACAGTGCTGGAGGACAGAGGAAAGGATTCACACTCTATCCTCAGTGTGAACACAGGATGGGAAAGAAAAAAGCTGGAGATGGAGATGATTTAGATTGTCTTTTCATCAGATCTTAGCATGCGACAACCACCTCTGAAAAGGAGCACATTAGCAAAAGGCGTTCTTTTGTTCAACAGTTTTCCATTTCTGCACAACAAAAAAGGTGAACAAGCAAACATTCAACGGTGCTTCATCACAAGGTCATCTTTGTGGGCCGCTGTGGTTTTTTTTGTGAAAAATCAAAGCAATGCACAGGAATAGATAAGACAGGTTCCATTTTGACTTTCACACACACTAAGGCTGATTTGATTTTACAGAAAAAAAAACAACCCACCACTGCATACCATGATTGTACACAAACACCCTGTCTCACCCGAGGGTGACTTATAAGGCCTGGTATGCCTTCAAGGACCTCCGGGCTTCAGTAGTTGCAGTGAATGTAAAAACAGTGACTATGTAACATAACACAGCATGCAAGCTAGTCCACACACACAGGAAATGAGAGATTCCAGGGCTTTATTATTTTCCTCACCTTTGCCCTCAGAATGAACCAAAGAGGTTAGAAAAACACGCCATCACCAGAAGGAAAAATACACCAAGAATTTCTGTTTCCAGCGATCGGGATTAGATAATGGGGGCTGGGAGCTTGGTGGATGGGGCACTCAATAACAGAGTCATGATTGGCTGAGGGAGGGGATGTCAGGACGGGCTCCACATTGATCAGCTGATTGACTGATGGTCGTAGGAGAAAGCTCTGCTCCTTGGCGTCGATCGGCAGAGCTGTTTATCATTGATGTCCAATCTTGTAACTTGACTGTACATTCAAAGCCAATGTCATTTTGGGCATTTTTACCAGTGGACAGTGTAAGGAGATCAATCTCTAATTTCTTAGCAGTGGACAGTGCACACATTGTTAGCTGGAGCCGCCTCTGTCAAGTTGGGGTGAAAATAGAGAAAAGAGAAAATAGAAGAATGGAAAAAGAGAGAAGAGAAAATGAGAGATGTTAGAGCAGGTAGCGTACAAGGGAGGGAAGAGGAGGAGAGGCTGAGGAGGAGAAGAGCATATGGTGTCCTTGCAGGTTTATTTTTAGGTCACTACTCCTACTGGGTGATGGGGAGGAAACAGTGGACTCTGTTCCACCCTGTTTCTCTTTTTCTGTTGTTCCTCCCTGGTCACTCTCACACTCTCTCTCGGTTAAGTTCAGTAGGTTTAGTTGGTGACGCTTGATGTGTTTCCAAAGCACTGTGGCTGCACTGTAAAGATGTTAAAAAAAGATTTAAAAAAAAGTAAAAAAGAAACTGGCAAAAATTTGGAACACAATAGATTCAGGTATGAGGGTGTAATTTTATCTACAGAAAAGTAAAAGAAGGTTTATTTGCTTGATTGACTTAATGATATTTCCTGCTGGCTGTCATTTTTATTTTTTTTTGTGGCAGGCAGTAACATATTTAAGAGCCCAGATTGAAGAGTCATTTCTCCTTGTTGTCCAGACATTGAAATTACAGTGTATATTTTTCCAAATGTTGGAAAGAATGTCTTTGTATGTTGTTTGGGTTTAGAAAGTTCAGCTTGTCTGGAGAGTGAGGTCCATCTGTCAGGCTATGGTCATTCAGTCTGGACAGTGTCACAGCCTTTTTTAGGTTTCTTATCAGGTATTTTGGTATCCGCTGCATGTTATTGCACTCTGTGTTTGGATTTGTCGTTCCATTCCAGCCAGTGATGTATTTGGTCAAATTTTCTAAGTGACACTCTCCTCTGTGTCCTGTGGCTAACTGAGGTTTGTGATGTCGACAGGGGAGACTAGGGGCTTGGTAACGTTATGGAACACAGTCACTCCTTTCCATGTGGGTCCAGATCTTTGTGAATGTTAAGTACTAAAGAATAGTGGTCTCTTACCACTCAAGCGTGAGCAAAGAATGAGCTTTACATTGCACCTTAAGAGTAATTCTACAGACCTCTGTATGTGGGTTCACAGTCAGATCTTTGTTCTGATAACTATGTGTGAGAGACTGGAGCCATGCATCTCACTGCAGCTGCATACAGTACACTTTGTGATAGACTGGAAGTGGCTATCAAGTAGCCCTGAAATGTGTTTTCTGGTGCTCTTTAAGTGGCTTGTTTTTACAACACTTCCTTTGTGAGACCAGATGAGGCTCCAATATTTTTAGGAAACCATTTGTTGTTTCTCAGTAAGTAGTTTTAATGTGAAACCCATTAATTACTGTAAAGTGGATTTAGATTTGAATTTATTCCTCAGTTGAGTTTCCACTAAAGATTTATGTAAACTTCAAGTGTGGTGAGAGCTTTTCTCTTTGATTCCCAGCTATATGACATTATATATCACGTTTATTATTATTATTATGTTTAACCTAGATACTTACCTAGAAAGGGAGTTTGTGTCGTGAGGTTGACAGTCAGGGTCAGGGTTAGTGAAAGTCCAGGGATTGTTGAAGCCCTTCTTTAGAGAAAATGAAACTTGTCATTCGCATAAAGTAGGATTTACGATCTTGAATTAAGTTTGGTATCAGTAATTGTTAGTATAATGTCACAACCCACTGAAAATGAAATGAAAGGGTAACCCAGAAAGGTTAAATAATTCCTCTTTCCATCTTCCCTCTGTTTCCTCTGTGCCGCCTCGCTCCATCTCCCAGAGAAAATGAATGGGGAAAATGTGGTGTTTTGTCTTACCACAGGAGCAGATTTGTATCTTTCACTGGAAGCATGCAAGTGTGTGAGTCTTGAGGACGTCCAGCATGGCTATGACTGATGGTTGAGTTACTGCAAGTAGAAGAATTTATGGAAGGACACAGCTGATAAAACAGCACAGAAAGCACACACACACACACACACACACACACACACACACACACACACACACACACACACACACACACACACGCTTCTCAAGGGTACTGGAAGACCTCACTACCTTGTAGGCAGCTTATCGCAGGGATACAGCATGACAGTTGACATTACATGATGTAACACTATGATATGATGCAGTGCTACACAATAGATCAGTATGTGATACTACATGATCCAGTCAAGGAACATGATGAATATATTTGATGCAATGATATACAACATAATACATGAATATATATTATATTGCACAATGTCCGTCAGTGAGATATGATAATACATACAGCTCAGTCTGTTTAAGGAGCAGCAGCCAGTGTTCAGTGCAGTTTTATTTGCTCTGGGCTTTGCTTCTCAGCCAACATACAGGCTGTAGAGCAGAAGACACAATTCAGGGATAAAAGAATACTGTAACCTTTTAAAAAAACATCTTCATTGTCCTCTCCCCCCTTCTGAAACCCTGTACCTGCAATGGGAAATCTGATGGATTGGTTTACAGCACAATACATTGCTAGAGTTAAAGTAAGCCAAAGATGCCAGTGTCAGCAAGGGAAGAGGTCCATGAATTAACATTGTTTTTATGGCAGGAAGCCACAGAGATTATGGAAAATGTAGTCTTAAATTTCTGTTAGCTGCAAAAATAGCATGTGTTAGATAAAGACTACCACTTGTCTTGATCATCTGTATACTGGTGTGTGCTCGCAGCTAAACACTGTGTTTATTGTATGCAAAAGTACATTTGATGGTTATGTAACCATGTTCATTTGCTTTCTAACTATGAAGAACACTTTGGATTTAAACCACTGCTTTCACACTTTCATAAAGAACAAGAAATGAAGAGAAAGAAAGAAGAGAGATCCTCACGCGTTCCTGCCCACCACGCAGCCACTAGAAATAGACGGCTGCCTACTGACAGCAGCATCAACTTCCACGTGGGCGGCAGCACTCTCTTCCGCCCACACACATGAACACACACACGCACACAAATCATGCACCTGGGGAGGCTCGCCCTCCCACCAGTCAGTCAGATGCTCTCATAACATCGTACCCATAATCCTTAGCAAACAAGAAGTGTAAACAACCCTGCCGAGGGTACATGTCGTTCTAAGAACACACATTTTATCATTTTATCATTGTGACTCTTCTAAAATGGAATTTCTTCCCATTGTGTGTTTAAAGTGGGAAGTGACTAAATTGGCCTTAGTGTTATTCATTTGTAAGGGAACATGTTTGAATCTTCTGGGATGTTTCAGCACATCCAGCAGATCGTACTTCAGTGAAGCCTCTCCCTTTGTTACTGTTCAGATCATTAAAGGAAAATGTGCTTTCTACAAACCCAGTTTTAAAACTACTGACATTCAGAGCTCAGGCTGGAAACTCTGAAACACATCAGTGTCTGTACATATCTGATTTGTTGTTTTGCATCCTGGAAGAAAGTCTCATCTCATAAAGCTTCGGTTGATCCTGTCATAAAAGCAAGATGGGTCTTGGCAATTATTTATAAAACACTAGACAAGACTGAATTTACTGAGGAAAGTTTGTGTCTGCTCTGCTGAAATTTAGCTGTGAAACCACTTGAAATAGTTGAAATAGTGAAAGTTCTGATGGTTCAAATGCAGACACTGAACGAAGCTGAAACACAAGTTAAAATGGACGTTTTACAGAAGCTGAAGGTGAAGTGGAAATCTTTTAAGAAAATGGTATTAGTTCAAATGAGTAAACAAAAAGACAGCATGTGAACAGTGCATTTATTTATTTTCATTGAAGCACTTTCAAAATCCTGAAATGTAAAACAGAACACTGAACCTATAGAACTCACAAGAGCACAGTGAAGGGTATTCAGTAACAAAACTAATATGCAAACTAGGTGTACAGAAACTAAACAAAATATTTAATAAACACAAGACACATACAGAAATGTCTTCAGATGTTCCCATATTTGTTTAATGGTGCCCATGGAGGGAGAGTTCACACACAGTCTGTCATAGAGCGAGAAATGGATGAAGATCCATGTGATCCATTGAAATGTTGTTTAACATAAGTTTCTTATTTGTAGGTATCCAATGAAATTGGCTGTAGGTTAATTTTGTTGTAGGTCATTGCTGAAAAATAGCAAAGGTGCTATTGACATATAAATCACCTACTGAATGAAGACTGATGGGTTCCCATCATGAAAAAGCAGTGCCCCTCATGGACTAGGGGAAGAAAGATTATTTGAAAGAGGTGCCAAAGAAGAGAGTGCTCTCAACCTGAGGTATCGCTTCATGTGTTTCTGCTGAGTAATTGGATTATCACTGCAGGTTTCTGTTGTTGTTCAGAGATGAAGACCTGAAGTCTGATAGAGTTTGAAGTGTCCTGTCGAAAGATTAGTATGGAAAGTTGAAGATAAGGATGAATGCAGTGGAGTGACAGCTGATCAGTAGCCACCGAAAGCAATTGAAGTATCAGTTGATGTGGTTAAAGCAGCTGAAATTTTATTTGAAGAGGAAGTGATGGCTCTTCTGTTTGAACTGTGATTTCAATTTCTTCAGCAATGGTATTTCATCAGCATCTTCGAGCTGAGTGCTCGTAAAAGTTGAGGATGTTTGGCTTCACTTGTTTGCTGAATTTACCAGAGAATCTCAATGTCTTAAGCAGGCTGCAAAGTGATGCTCTACAAGGTGTGTCTACCCAGACCACGTATAAAGAGTTGAAGAGTTGTTTTTCAGGTCTTTACTACAGTTTTCTAGTATTTTGTGGATTTATAGAAATTATCTAGTTTCCTGTTACAAGCCGAGTTTGGAAAGTTTTCCCCAGTGTTTCTGTGGTGAAGTAACATCACTATTTGCTGTGTCCGTTAACACAGCTGCGTCGATGGACACAGCTGCAGGAGTGTGCATGAACTTGTGAACGCACACGTGCACACACCAATGCTTGCGCATGCATTATTAATAATTAATGATCACAATGAAAATGTACACACATCCATGTGTCACTCACAGGTGCTACACAGAGATAAACATGACAAGAATAAAGGATGTCCTTTCCTTGGCAGCAATTTTTCTTCCTTTTTGCCTGTTTATTTACCTCGAGTCCACGGGAACAGCCAATATTTGGATCCCTGGCAATGTTCCACACAGAATTTCAGTCTGTAGCAGGCTCTGTAAATAAATAATTACTCCAGTGTACATATGTTGTTCCCATCAGCTGCGGCTTTGTTCTCTGACAAGCTTGTGAGAATTTAGTGTAATAGATTCAACAGCACAAGTGTTGCTCAACCAGTGTCAACAGCCTGAAGCGAGGGCAGAGAGAGAAGGAATGGAAATATAGAGTGAGGGAGGAGAGCGAGTGGAACAACAGACTGCAGAAAATTAAGAACCTCAGTGGGTAGTGCATGGCACTGACTCCAGAACTGCAAGGTTAGGGTTTGATTAACAGTGGTCATAACCATGCTAACAGTTACGTAGTCAAAGTTTCCATTGTTCATTATGGTATTGTAATTGGTATGGTAAATAATATTAACCAACCATCTTTTCAGCTCTAGATTACCAGTTAGTATAGCTCTGCTATGTAGTGAGGGTCAATAGGGGCCCAAAAACAAATCTTTGCACTGCGGCCACTCAGGAGATTAATCCGACCATGATTGTATGAATATATTTTTATGCTACTGTTATACTGTGTTTATCATTATCCTCTTATCTTGTGGCTACAGCCGCCACTTAAAGTTCATCAAAACGTTCGAGACACACTTTGGTAATTGTGTGGTGGTAGTTTGTGTAACATAGCCTACTGAAGTGACTGAATAATGGTGGTGGGGGTTTTCAATGGCTGATAGTGAATTGTACCACAACAAGCCAAAAAGCAGCTACTGACCTCTGAAGCTTGGTGTTTGTATTTAATGGTACTGTAAACTCATTTGGTGAAATGTACCAAATGGTTCACTGTGTGAGGGTGTGTTTGGAAACAGGAGTGTGAAAGGCCAGCAAGCAGAATGCAGCCATTGTACTTTGGCTGCTTTCTTCACAATGGACACTCTGTCGCTCTGGTTTGACAGCCAACAGAGATCTGTGTGCCCGGGGCCCTCTGAGCCAGGCACTGAACCACTGGGCTGAGATCCAGCACAACACTCCTGCACAGCCAGAATTCTCATTGACTCACACTCTCTCTGTGTGTGCTGGGTCTCTGGACTCTGTTTCTCACTTCACATACTAAATCTCCAGCTTCCTTCAGGGTCAAAGTCAGTCTGATTTTCGACAACATGCGGAGAAACAACATCCATTGTCAGTACTGTGAACTTCTCCTCAGCTTGTGGATACCAGCTGATTTCCTTTGTTTCCCTTTTCCTGCACTGCACTGCTGAGCTCACACTGTCAGGGACAGTACAATACCTTACAGGACTGGCTCTATGTTACTTTGCATTGCAGCTCAAAACAATACAATTTATTAATTATAGCTGTTCCATCACTTTTCATATGTTATGAATTGTTTTTGAGCAGGACTGATCAGGTGGCCCACCCCTTCGGTTTAATGTCACTGAGGTTCTACATGAACAGCACAAATGAAAGTTGCTGTAAAATACAATAATTTCATCTAGATAGCAAAAATTCCTTGTGTGCAGAATGGAGGTTAATGAGACCATTGCACCGTACATCAGTGATTCCCAGCCAGAGGAGAGACTGTGGATTAGCGCAACCAATTAGGGGATAAAAAGTAATACTTGTGATAGTGATAGTTATAAATATAATTATTTAAATAGCATCCAATTTATTACCCAGTCTGTATTAGTAGTAGTAGTTGCTTAATTCATCTGGCAGGGCATTATTGTTGAGCATTGGTAGGTTATCAATTATTGGCAGAAATTATCAGAAATGAACAAAATATTAAGATTCCAAGTTATTATCCAATATAAATATTTTTATATTAATATTGGATAATAATGGCAGACAAATGGCTGGACCACATGGTCTAAGCAAGGAAGACAGGTACTGCATGCCATGTGGGATAGAGAGAGAGAGAATGTTTCTTTGTTAAGAGCAATTCATGTAGGCTAAAGGGTGCCAGGTTAAAAAGGGGGTTAGCTACATGTAAGATCAAGTACTGGGATGTGCTACAGGTATGTGTGTATATACTAGCATCAACTTAATGGTGCTGCTAACCAACAACAGACATCATAGCTGTGCTGTGCCATGCTATGCTATGCTAGGTTAGGTTAGGCACAGTCAACATTATCCAGCCCATGGTAAAAGAGAGGTCCTTTCCAGTGTGCTATACTGCAGGCATGCATTGTCTGGCTGTGTGGTTTCTGTGTCTCTGAGGAGGTTGCTGGTTGCTCCTTTGTCCTCACAGAGTTGGTGAAGGTGAAGGATTCTGGGAGGCTGCGTTGAAATGGCCCTCTCTTGTCTGTAGAACAAAAGAACATGTGGTCTCCACCATTTGAATGCACTGAGACACAATACATTCAGACTGTGTTCTACGAAACCACTAAAAACATATGACATTACAATTAACACCATTTTGAATTTACTGTCCAGTAGGCTTCTTCTAAGCCTTTTCCTGAAAAGTGTAGTGTCAGCCATTTGGGGAGTTGTGGGAGCTGAACAATGGGAAACATTTGTGGGGCCACTGGAACAAAGAGAGTGCTTATGTTAGCTTACACTAAGATGCAAACAGCAGCAATTAGATAACAGCAGTAAGAGCTGCAGCTGTGTTTTCTGAAGAAAGGGTGTAGGAGTCAAAAATAGTTGATCTTTGCTGCGCATCCTCGTCTACAATAGGACAGTTGTAATAGTATTTTTGTGGGCTTTTGATGTTGATGTGATGTTAATGTCACAAAGGCTTTCAAAAGCCTCTGACTGGAGAGAACAGACTGGTCCCTGGGTTGTGCTGCTGATTTCTCTACACTGCACAAAAAAGACACAAGAGTGATGATTAACATCTGAAAGCTGAGAGAAAACTTGCAAAGGGTTTGAAGGATGGTGAAGGCAACAAGTGGACAGACAGCCTCCTGGTCACCCAAGCTTGTAGCTGACGTCTTGTACTGAGTGAACCATGGGCGCTTAGTTAAAGACTAAGGAAGCAGAGAGGGTTACAGACCCCTGGAGGCCTGCGCTGACAACCTGAGCTATTACTGCAATTGAACAGCCGTGTCCAGGGCCCCCATATCTGATTTGTGGGCCAGTGTGTGTTTATCTCTGTGTGTGTTTATGTCTGAAACCCAGTATTCCCACGTCACGTGTGCCCCAAGCGAGCAGATGGACTCCAGCAGCAGTGACATGTGCAGGGAGCTGGTAAAATATGGAGAAAGAGCAGGTTGAGGTTTCTGGTTTCTAATCACAACCCCTGTTTACTTTACTGAAACCCCTATAGGGAAAGACAGAGAGAGGTACATCTGATCATAAATCTCCAGTGACTCTCCTCCTCCACCATCTCCACTCCATCTTCCCGCTCTTATTTCTCCTTTTCGGCTACACTATCTCATTAGCTGCAACCTTGACCTATCCTGAGGAGAGTGTCGACAAGTCTGCTGCTGCCGTGGGCTGCCACTGTGATCACCGCCCACTTAACATGGAAAAAAAACTTTTCAATAATGTAACAGTACTGGAATTGCATTTGTTACTTCAGTTGTAGATTTTGTGCTTTAAATAGATAGTAAAATACTGCCCAAAACAGTGAACAGCACCGATGAGAATGATAAATAACCACATGGTAAAAATACAACACTCGTTGTCTCTTCTTTTTCCTCAACAAACAAAATCAAAATCTCACATGAACCCTGCAGAGTTTTTGGATGTACTTCATCTCTGGCACCCCCTCCTCTTCCTGGTCTCTGTTTTCAGATTTATTTCTGTGTGTTTGGGACTGAGATAGGGCCACTGACAGGAAGCTTATGTTACAAATGCCAAGGTCAAAGGTTGCACTTGTATAATTCATCATCTCCATCTTTTGTGATTGCAAGTACATTGGAACATGTTACAAGATAACAAATAGTCCTGAGTCTTATCGTTTTCCTCGCCTCAGTTTTTCCCCTTCTCTTTATCATCCTGTACTTATTCCACTTTTCCTCATGCAGCTATCGCTCCAAACGCCCTTTCTCCTCACTTCACCTCACCTTCTCTTATCTCTGTATTTACCCACACTTTCGATTCTCTGTCTCCCACTCATCTTTCCCTCCCTCTTATAACTTTGTGTCTCGCCTTCATCTCTCCTCTTTCCTCCTCCTGTACACTATTCCCTTATATTACCTCTTTGTCTTGCTGTCTGCCTGATACCCTCCCCCTCTCCTTCCAATCTTCACCATCTCCTGTGTACACTCTGTATACCTTCCAGCTGATAATTAGCCAGACAGTGCACACTGCCTCAGCTTTGTTTGTGGCCCAGGGGCCGAGAGGACGTCCCTGTCTACCACAGCAACCGAGACAAAGTGACAACACTGACCTCAAATGGCCCCTGGAGGCAGCAGAAAGGCTGACTCAAGATTGAGGGATGGAAAAAGTCAGAGACAGTTCTTTCTTTTACTCATACAGCTGATGTGACCAGAGCATCTGTACCAGGACCTGGACCGGTTCAGCTCTCATGTACTTGTGCTGCATTTTTCGTAAAATAAAGAACTTGGAGATTACAATTAGATAGATTTCAAAATTTTACACATTTTTATAAAATGTATGCCCATGTAAGTGTGCATATTTTACATATAATACACAGTACATATTTACATTTGCCATATCACATACATTTACACATTTGCAGCCAGTAAGTGCACTATTTATTGCAGCACATTTAATTTGAATATGATATTTCAATGTTTTAAACATTATCGAGCACTTTTGCTTCCACTGCCGTCACAGGAAACAGCTTGAAGAAGTGTTGAGTGTGACCTTGTTTTCTCCACAAGTGGTTCCTAAATAACAGACTTGTTCCTCTCTCCTCTTTAACTCTTTTCTTTTCTCTGCCTCTCTTTATTTGTTATAAACTCTATCTCCAGACACTTGTTCAATATTACAAGCTTGCATAAATTTTGCCTCATGTTTCTGTATTTCTCCCAACTTTTACAAGCTGCCTGTTTTCATTGGAAGAATTTGGCTGAAACATGAAGCTTTTTCCACAAAACCCTGGTTATTAATGCAATCTGTCTGTCTGTGTTTTTACACCCATGCAGCGGAGGACTTTACATCAACCCTGTAAAGACTCACTGACATTTATACAGTCAAATATCCTTCACAAGGTCCCAATTAGGCCATTTCTCTGTGGTAGCCTGGTCTGTAAATTCTTGTACTGTACCTGCTAAGAAGGGATCTGAATCACCATCTGTATCTGCTGATGCGTTATTCATGTGACAGATTTGCAGTAGATAAGTGCTTCCCTTTAGTAGGAATCGCAATGAATAAGTGATGCTCTTTTTCATTCCTGTCGAGTCTCTCACTGTGATAAGAACAACAGGGAAACGTAAAACTGAAGAGCGATGGCAGTGAGGGACCTTGAAACTTTGAAATATGAAATTTTAGATCCATTTTTGGCCTTTGACCAGCACAATTCTGAACTCCAATTGAAAAAAGTTTTTCTCCGTGTTTTTTCTGTCTTTATGCTTGCTTATTTGTAATGCCAAAAAACAGGGTTCACTGTTTGCCATAGCTTTTTTATTTATGACAGGGTGTAAAAAGTTCTCCTGCAATGAAGTGAGGCAATGACATTTTGAGGCATTAGATGTCTCACTGGAATCAGGTTAACAGTTTCCCACGGACATCCAGTGTGCTATTATCAACAACACGAGACATAGCACTCTAACCCTAATTGTATACCCATGTGTTTCTCAACAATGATGATGAGATTCTTTTATGGGTCTGATTCAACATCTTGGAGGAACATCAAAGCAGAGGTTGAGGAGGAGTGATTTCTGTTGTTGTTTCGGTTGCTGGTGATGTAAGTTGAGGATCTTGAGTGGGTGCCTTTAAAGCCCAAATATCTCAGGCTAATAAAGCTGGGTTGGCTGTCAGCTGCCGTGTGTGTGTGTGTGTGTGTCTGTGTCTGTGTCTGTGTGTGTGTGTGTGTGTGTGTGTGTTTTCCTGTTTCTGTGGAATATCTGCCACCTGTGGCTGTGACTTTCTCCATAATCCACTCATTAGGTGCATAAGTGAAGGATTATCCATGCTCATACACACATTGGATGCATGCTGTACATGGACAATTTTATTGTCTCAACATGAGCTAAGCAGAAACTTTTCCCAGAAAGGCTGATGTTTATTTAAATCATACAGAACTTACGCTTGTGAGTGACATTAAATGCTGCAGATAAATTTCCTGTTGAGCACAGCACTGACAGAACTGCTCTTTCTTTTCTTTCTATCTGTTTCTAGGTAACGATTTGTTTCTGGTGGCAGTCCACGAGCTCGGCCACGCTCTGGGCCTCGAGCACTCCAACGATCCCACGGCCATCATGGCTCCATTCTACCAGTACATGGACACTGACAACTTTAAACTTCCCATGGACGACCTGCTGGGCATCCAGAAGATTTATGGTATGGCCTCCTGGCTTTATTCAAATGCACAGAGCAGTGTAAAAATGAGTCTAGTCAAGGTCTTTGCCAGAGTAATCTATATTTCTAACACACTGGAAGGACCTGATGATTCCACATGTGTAATCTTTGAGACACATACCATGATGTCACAGCTGACATCTAATCAGTCACAGACATCGATAACGCTTGCTGTGACTGTCGGTGGAAATGACATGAGTAAGATGTTTGCGTGCTGTATTAAATTGGAGTGCTGGCACAGTTACACCAAAAAAGTTCTACAGGTTAATCTGTCCATGTGGGCTGGAGACATAGTGCCCACTTGCAGGGCCAGTTGGTGATCTACTGTAGCTGGTGAGGTAACTGCTAACATGCTGGCACTAGTGAGTCACAGGGGCTGTGTCTGAAATTACACTCTTTACTTCATACCCTCTCCCATTGTATTAGGGTGTCCCTAGTAACTAATTCTTAGTGCGAAGCTTCCGTGATTTTAGTGATGACACAAAATGAGAGAGCAAACTGCTGAGTGTGTATTATCTAGGGAGTAGTGAATGAGTGATTTTGGACATGCTAACTGACAGTTAATATGCTTCTTAGCTTGATCATTAGATAATAGGATATTTAAGATATTTTTTCCTAACAGAGCAGTAAGTCAGCACAGTTGGTTCAAGAAAGTATTTGTACCATTGACTCCTGTTGTCCAATGTCTCGGTTTAGAGCAGTGACATTTTAGTTCTACGCTCCTTCGAAAGTCAGAGCAGTTAGGCATGTTTGCAGGGGGTCAACAGCAACAATTTGCAGGTCAAACCACAGCTGAACATGAAGCAAAATATTAAGAAATGATTCACCTCCATAAGCAAAACCACTGACTCCAATGAACTGATTTTGCCTAGTGAGACCTGGCCCAGCCATCATAACTGGTTTCCAGCAGTTGATCCATTTGATAACCAGATGGATCATGGATCTAACATTAAGACCCACATTTAGATCACATAGGCCAGAGCTTCCTCATCAGAGCACATAGCCCACACATTCCTCATTGACAGACGCTAATTGTAGTGCTTTGTCTTTTCATAAAGCTGATACAGCTCTGGGCCAGGTTTGTCACAAGTGTGAAATTCAGTTTGACAGGAACAGATTCACAGACCAGCCTCATTTTCTTTTTACACCCCTATAGCTGAATTAGTAGTTTGGGGTGTTAGACAAAGACTTGTGATGTTTGATGAATTGTTCCACTGTGGTTGGTTTGTTGTGAAGGGACCAATCATGTTTACATTTATTATTTAAATTTTCAGTCCGTCACCCTAACCTCAGTTTATAAGGAAATATAGGGAAAGAGCTTGGTGGTAAGTGACAGTGGTGTCCCTTATTGCTGTCGGTGCTGTAAGCCAGTCCGACTCTGCTGGTCTGTCACATGAATGGCTGAGACCCACACACTAGCACACTAGCACACACTCACACAAGAATCTGCCATATGCTTACATGGTCAGGGCACGTCCCTCTGGGAGTGACAGACCTGGGCAAACGATCAAATCTCTCCTCATCCCTCTTGTGTTTTCCTCCTCTCTGCTGCTGCCCCTCCCTCCTCCCAGAGTTGAAGGACAGGACAAGTGATGGCAGCTCCTCGCTCAGACAGGGAAGTGTTTTCCACAGTCTCTGCCCACATTTCATATTATTTTTTATTTAAAGTACTCAGATTTAAACCCAGTCCAGACAGGGCTATAGTTGAACTCTTCCTTGATTTTTCTTTTTATGTCCACAAGCTTGTAGCTCCAGCTTTCTATCAATGAAGCAGATACTTTGTACTGCAGTCATTAATCCTTTGTGCTGATGACTGGGGCAGGAGAGTTTCATGTTAATCCAGACTCTGAGTCACTAAATGTGTTTCTATGGGAAAATGAATGGAATTCTTACTGCGGGAAGCAGGAGAGCCTGAAATAACTCCTCACACTTCAAGCTCTGTTAGCTTCCTTCGCTTCCTCGTGGCAACAGAGATGATGAATGTGGAAACTAAACAGGAACCAAGGTGGGAGTTGCACAGGTTAGATGAATTAGAAGGTGGGAAGGTGAGTTCAGAATAGGAAAGGTGTAAAAAGGTTCTTCCATAAATGTAGAGAACGAAGTGAAGAGTGAGGTGGTGTAGGAGATGCTGAATTTGATTTCATGTGGTTAATTGTGGGGAAGAGAAGGGTCTGGCAAGGTACAGTGAAGAAGTTCTGGACATGTAGCCGTGCTGTTTTTTCATCATTATTTGTTTTCCTTTTACATCAATATGAAAAAAAATAACAGGTTAACTGGATATTTCTTCATAAAACTCAGCAGCCTGCAAGCAGTTCCAGATAAAGAGAAATATAAATATACAGACATAAAGAAGTGGACAAATAGTCTGTAAATTATTTTTCTTTCACTTCCCTTTTCTTTTAATTTCCTGAGATTTGAACTTAATGACTTCCCACCCTTTGAAGAGAATATCCCACTTCCTGTTTACATAAGCAGCAAAAACACATTACTGTGCATGATGATGTTAGAGTGAAGTGAAAATCAGCATGAAGCCATTCACATCAAACAGTCATTATTGCACTGAAGCTCACCCTGAGCCTTTAAATGCACCAAAGGTTATGCAATTAATAAAAATAAATCTTCTGGCTTTCACACAACATATTGTATAGAAAGCAAAGAGGAGAAACAACTAGATATAGTTTGTTTGAGGATCTTAAACGAGTAATCATAGTAATAAAAGCTGGGAGGCCTGCAGGAGACAAACAAGACTAGGTCAAAACCTAGTATATGGCTGGACGTATGGTCAATGTGCGCATAATTGAAAACTTTTGTGGAACCACTGTAAACAACTGATGTCATTGTGTCATATTTGCATTCAGCCTAGTATCAGCTGGTTTCAGCTCTTTATCTGCTTGCTTCTCTCCTCTCTGCTCATATATACAGTATTTTGATACAGCTGAATTCACAATGAAGCTGTTCCCATTTACATGTTTTATTTGTGTTTCTGTTGTCAGACAACAGAACAAGAGTGAAATACTGACTGAAACCGACCCATAGAGACTACATGTTAACTTCCAAGCCATTTCCAAGCTGCTGCTCTGCTGCTAAAATCCTGACTTTATAACTGTGACGTTGTCTGACAAAATCAGCATAAACATAAATTAAAGGAAAAATTTGTGCAGTAATTTCACCTATATTTACTTGAAAAAGTTATAAGCAACAGAATATCTTTCTCATTCCATCGCTCAGACAGCGCAGCAGAGCCTCTGCCTCTCTCTCATACTCATTGTACAGAGTAGATACAGCGAGAGACTGACGACTCTCTTCTAAGCAGCCAAGGTTTTTCCAAAAAGTTGCTAGATTTGTTGCAAGGTGCTTTTTTGAAAACAAGTCTCTAAATCTAGCGACAAATTCCCTAAGTTGTCAACATTGCAGGCTGTAAACACACCCTAATAGAACCTGTTTGCACCAATCTATTTTGACAGGGCAATAGCCGTTGGAGAAACTCCAAATTAGTCATGTGGCTTTCGGCTGACCAATGGTGGAACTATGATCACTCAGCTCTATCCCTGAGTCATTCAGTCAGTCAGTTACAGATCAGACGCTGTGGGTCCAGCCAAAAAGAAGCAGCAGAGTTTTCGACATCCTGACTCTAACATCTCAGTTTGGGTAAACCTCCAAAAACACTGGATCATATCTACCTAGACATCCCATCATGCAACTCAGTTAATTTACACCATAAAAGGGTTTGTTGGATGTGTAGTATAACTTGTGAGGAGCAAACAAAAATTAATGTGTAAAACTGGTGGACTGAATACCTTTTTGGGAATGTAAAATCTTGCAAAGTACTTTTTTAAAATCAACATAATGAGGAAACATTTTGTGAACATACAGTGTAAAAATTGCTGAGTGAACAAAACCCCAAAACGTTCACTGTGTATTTAGTTTTCCTACAGTGTCAGTGTTGCAGGTTTAGGTTTAAGGACTTGTTGCTCTGACAACAGCTCCAGGTGGATTTTAAACCAGCTTCAAAGAACTAAACAATCCAGACTCATGTCAAATCATCAGCATTATAATCTGGATAACTGGATATCCACGTATGAATAGCAGTTCACATTGAGCTGCTCCACTGGTTGACATGAAGATCTCCATTTCCCTGGGAAAAATGAAATGTCGAATGCTAAAATTACAGTTAGACAGAAAAACCCAAAGTTAGTAATGCCTTGATTTCTTGTCATGGGTTTACCATATTGTTGTTGTGTGAGTGTGTGTGTCTGTGTGTGTGTGTGAGCATGTGCACACATCTGCATGTTTGTCCACATAACTGCAGAGTGCTTTAGCTGCACTAATCCAGGATGAATTTCAGGGGATTTAATTCACTCTCATGTAGACCCTCTGATCGCTGTTTTCTGGCTGGGGGGGGGGGGGGGGGGGGGGCGGGGGGGGGGGGGGGGGGGGGGGGGGCGTCAGCTGCTTGGTGAACTAGTTTGATGGTTTATCTTTTTGTTAGATTGGTGAAATGCCTGGTGGCTTGTCTTCATTCACTGGCTTTTAAATCATTTGTCAAATCTCCTCAATGTTTACAGTAGCTTTCAAGGTCATTAATTGTACATGCCACTGTTACTCATTGATATGTTTCATGACTGGGAGGGTGGAGAGGGGTGGGGTGTGGTGGGGGTTGTTGCTTGTCAGATTTGCATCTTTCATATTGCAGTCAACTATTCCTGCATCTGTTGGCCCCAATCAACACATTGCAACTCATATCCTGGTTTTCACAGTTACACAGTGTGTTAAACATGTGTCATCACATGCTAAATTATTCACGCACACAACCCACACACTCACACAGCCTCTCCCTCTCTCCTTGCTCTGTCCTTCTATCATGTAATTCATGAATGTTAAATAACACCAATGTCCATATTTCCACATGGGAGATCATTTTATTTTTATCTCTACAGTATATACATTTTTACGTTTTTTTAATTTTTTATTATTCCTACTCCTCAAATTTTCTGAGCTGCATCTCTCAACTTGGCAGAGTCAGATGCTAGCTATGGCTTGGCCTGATCTTGTTTTTCTATCTTCTCCTTTGTCTCTTATGACTTCTTTCCGTTTTCCTTATTCTGCAACTCTTTGTTGCTTAAACTTGGCTTCAACATTTGTCTACCTTGCAAGCTCAGGTAGCTGGTTGGCTGTAATCAGCACGGTAACAAAGAAAGTGGTTGTATGCATTTTTACAGCACAACAACTTTGCCTCATATGATGTTGCTTAATATGAAGAAATAGTTTGACATTTTGCTTTTAATCTGGATTTTGTGTCTGATATCTAATCTGTGATGAAATATGGACATACAAACAGAAAATGTAAAACATTTTTTAGTGTATTAAACTTTTTTTTTTATGTAAGAGCTGTCCTAAACCATGTTTAGCATAGCTCACATGCACAGTGATGGTATTTGTAAGTAGCCTGAATTAAGGACAATATATTGCAAGCCTGGCTAATACATGTAATGGCTCTGCTGTAAAAAGACAAAAACTGAGTAACCAGCTGCTGAGGGAGCCTTAAGACTTGTGAATTCATCAGATGCACATTTAGTATCTTTCACATGCATTGATCTGCATGTGTTGCTATGTGTTGACAGTTCTTTGTCAGGTGTGGAAGTTCTGATGCACGTATCACAAACAGTGAGATGTTTCTATCTTACCTCCTCCAGGGCCTCCTGATAAGATTCCCCAGCCCACTAAGCCTTTGCCGACAGCACCCCCTCCTCGCTCCCATCCTCCTTCAGATCCCCGTAAACCAGACAGGCAGACGCGACCTCCGAGGCTGCCCCCAGGGGACAGACCGTCCCACCCCAACGCTAAACCCAACATCTGTGATGGAGGCTTCAACACCCTGGCCATACTGAGGAGAGAGATGTTCGTCTTCAAGGTGAGAGAAGAGTCTGTGATTCAGAACAAACCTGGGGGCATTTTCGTGGATCTCTTAGCACTGTGAGAACACAGCAATCAGTCTTTGCAGTCTTTTACAACTTGAGACCTTGTTGGATGAGTAGTTTCATCATATATTTCAGACCAAAAAGATATATCTGAAGAGATTTGTGGCTGTAGAATTTAATCGACTGATTAATACAACAAAAGAACATCTCCTCCCTTGATTGAGACCAGTGCAAATGGCCTGTAGGTTTGGAAACTGTGTAGAGAGAGCGCTTTGAGTGATAGTAGTTGAATGGGTGTATGGATTTCTTCAGAGTTTGGAGAATTACCTAAATAAACAGAGGGTGGGAGCTTTTCTGCTAATCTGCTTCATGTTTGATACAGTACGTACACAGTATGGAAAAAGCTTACTTGGATGTAATGTAAATTATTGTGGTTGCATTTCATTTTCAAGTTTTGTGCACCTCAGAAGAAAAGTTGTCTGGACTTTTTAGTAGAGAACAGTTTCACACTGTGGTTGTAGCTCGTAGGAATATGGTTGACTCTGCTCTATTATCCTAAAAGTAGCAGCTGTGTATTTTATTGCATAATTAAAGAAGCTATTATGTCTAAAAGGAGCTTGTTCCAGGTTACTTGAGGCTGATGTAGAAAGAATTTGGACAAACTATGTTTTATAATAAGGAGGAACACCACACCATGCACAGTGCAGGGTTGCCTGGTTTTCATATCGTTCAGAGCAAAAGCACACATGTCCCTTAATGCATCTTTATCCTTGGTCTGAGCTTGTGAGCACAAGACCTTGGCAACATGCAGTAAGGAACAGAGAAAAACCTTAGGGCAACACAAAGCTGTCCTGTGTTCTCCACAGAAAGAGTGCCTCTGATGCCTTATGTGAGTGTGTCTGTATTTTTCTGGGGATATAAATAGATAGTGTTCATTGGTTAAATAAGAGGCTTGTGGAGCTGAGGGAAAAACCCTTTCTATCTTCTCTGCCACGCCCCCCCCCTCCACACGACTGTGTTCGTTAGACTTGAAAAACTAAATCTGGCTTGGAACCAGAGCTGCTACCATGGGGGTATTTAACTAAAATTAGACTCAGAATTCACACTGTGTCAGTTTTGTGGGGGAAATAGTACCTGCATGTTATGATGGTCTAAATACACAACGTGTCTGCAGTAGCTCCTGTCCCTCCTCTTTAGTCCCAGGGCAGCAGTCTGCTGTGATGGACTGATGAGGATCATGAGATTTCTTCTGCAGAGCTCAGAGGTAGTGATGAGACAAAAGGGACATTCAGCCATCAGCCAACCTTTTTAAGAGTTCAGGAAGTGAAGGAGACCAGGACAGTCAGGCACTACAACTGATCTATTGTATCAGTGGGTTTTGATATTAAATGTGCATGTTTCAGTGCACCAGTGAAATGTCTTGCACTACTTTTTAAAAAATGATTTCTGTCTGAGCGTGCCAGTCCCTAAACCTTTGTTTTTCAGACCTAATCAAACATCAGTTTGATGTTGTTTACCTCTAACCTGTTTTATTGATTAAAATCAAATCATCTATCCGAGGCCAAAGACCACCAGATAACTATCTATTTGAAAGGTTTATTCTGAGGGAATTGTTTTGGATTGTAATTCAAGCATGTTTCCCAAAATCTGATCACTTTACTGACATTAGGAGCCATGAAAAAGCGCCTCTGAACTGCTGTTGTTCCTCATCCAATGTGACAGATTCTCCTAGTATTGCTCCTCATGACATGGTGATAAGACATATCTGACACTTCTAAACCGACAAATAATAAAAATATCAATATGAATGCAAAAAAAGAAAACAGAAGGGTAGAGTCTCTGACCTGTAATTGCTCAGTGCTGATGTGGAGCTGGCTTTGGCTCCATCATTTTCAAATCTTTGATGAATGTTTGTCTCCATTGGCCTCACATTTTTCCTAAGGTGTAGATTGATGGAGCAGAGGTATGATTTGTTACAGAACACATGTAAGTGCAGTTGTAAATCTACTGAGTTCACATAATTAGGACCACCAGTAACATTAGGACTTGTGATGATTTGCTCCGCCTGCAGCATAATCCACATCTCAGCCGGTGAATCAAGTGTGGTCAATGAAGTGAAATCAATAAGGGATCACAGGTTTGACTTGGATTCACTCAGTCGGTGAGTTTCACTTGAGGAGCAGGTGGTCCTAATATTTCTTGACTCACAGTGAGAGCTGTGCCAGTTTTCTTCAGGAAGTCTGAGGTATCATGTTGATGCATTTCTCTCTTCTGGTGAATGAAGCTGCCCAACTGTAAGACAGCTGATCTGAAATCATAATTAGTGATGTTTGTATTACTGCGGAGCTTGATTTATTCGCTCTGGTCACGCCAAGGTCTACGTGTGATTGTGAGGACTGTTTAAATTCATGGCTGACAGAATGATTTACAGCTTGCGCTTCTTCTTGTTTCAGTTTGAGTTGAATTTTTTTCTCTTGTTACTGCCATTCATAAAGCTGATTTCTTCTTTGCTTGATGGTTGGATTGATTGTCTGCCTGGTTACTTTGTGCTGTAGGTCCATTTGGCCTGCCCAGCTTGGCTATACTCACCATCCCAACTTGATTGTTTTGGAAGAGTCAAGCCCAGTCTGTGCCAAGTCATTATAGCAGACATCTTAGCAGTCTCACAGCCCCTGAGGTCCACAGGTGGTCCAGCAATGTAAAGGCGGGGGCTTTGGAGTAAAGCGAATACACTGGGAGCACTGAGGCCAGGTTTGTTGGACCTGTCTGAGGTTTGTTTGGCTAAGTGAGAACTGGTCCAGTACAGGAACCAAAGATTTACATCGTCAACATTAGTCAGGTTTTAAAAAGGGAAAATAAAGCAAAGAGAAGAATGTCATGCTCAGGTCCAGTTGTATGTTTGCAGCAGCCCTCAGCTTGCCTCCACAACCATTTGCATGTAAATGGGGCATTTTTTTCTCAATCTACTGGTTTATTTGCAACATCCAGGATGCCAGTATATTTCAGCAAAAATTATTCATGTGGCAGACTCTCATAGCTTTTTCTTAATTGGAGTTAGTAACATTAATGATTGCACCAGGACAACCCCTGTGTCTTCATGTTTCTGACAACAGAAAATGGTGAAACCAGGGATCTTGTGTTGCCCTGCAGAGACGGAGGTTATCGTTTTCAAGATGTTTCAGTGTTCTGCTTCTGGTTATCATGATCAGTGTCAGTTAACACATTAACAACATCCATTAATTTGGGGCTCACACAAGAGACAGATTAATAAAAAAGAATAAAATCTGTGTTTTTCAGTCAAACTTCAAAAACACTGGATCCTATGTTTCCCTATGCTATATAAGTGGAAAACACTTATATAGCATCTTTTCATCAGACTCTCCTTGTGCAACACAGCCTTTTTGTTGGTGACATCATCAGGGTTATTGTACCAAACTGGGGAAAGCAACAGAAGACATTGTACAGCTGCACTAATATTCTTCATGATGTTTAAACTGAACTTCGAAATCAACTCAAGTCCCCTTTAACTTCAGCGATGACACCAATAAAGGAGCTAAAAAGTTAAAAGATGTTTCTCTGTGTTAAATTATTCAAACTACTCTAACTATGTTAAGTACAAATGACATCAAACATCACAGCTGGAGGATCCACATTTTCTGAACAGAAACACCACAGATGTTGGTGTTATAACGTAAAACACAAGCTCGGTAATATTTAGTTCAGTATTGTTCCCACAACGCTGAGGCCATTAATCTACAAAGGCAGGCTGGGAGCCACACTTGTTAAGATGGTAGTTTTACAGTTGGTTGTTTTTCTCTCTAGTGAGGTGACAGAGGGTCAGTTAAGATTCACAGACAACTGTGTTCAGCTGTGTAGATCCAGTAGCACCAGTAAATATCCCAGTAAAACTACACAGCTACTACTTTTATGATTGCAGTCACTTGAGGCTCAACTTTCTGTGAACCCAGGAACCATGTTTGCTCACTGGAGCTGTAGAATACACCGTCATACTGTATATGCATGTGTACATAAACTGTTTTCAATGACCAGACAACAAATTGCCAAGAAGCCCCTCATTTCCCATCAGGCTTTAAGTGCAGTAACATATGGATGTAGAGACATGAGCTGTAGGTTTGTTATGGGATGTTTTCAAGTCTGAATTTGAGTTTCCTTTCTTCTCCTCTCCAACAGTCCTAAATTCACTCATTGAGAGACAATTCCTTCCATGATATGGACATATTTAGAGCAGGGGACTCTGGGACGCTGGAGGGTCCCTTGCCATTCAGGATCAACCACTTGGTGTCAGAGCCACACTTTGAATTCAACAACCCTTAATGAGAACACAGTGGTCAAGGGAGCAGTGAGCTGTCTACCCTCCTTAGTGCCTCTGTTCTTTCCTTCCTTCCTCCAGAGAGGACTGGGTGTCTGAGAGCACACTTAATGGCACCAGTTTAAGGCTTTAAGTCCAGTGTAAGGTTGTATTTGTTTCGCATGTTGGTAACTTTGGTTTAAGGATGTCAAGAATGTGAACACAAGAAATAATCTTTTCATCCAGGATAGCTAAAACAGTTCTTAAATATCCCCCACACACACACACAGACAGACAGACAGACAGAAAGGATGAATGATGTTAGATGAAAAGATCAGTACTCTCATGTCTGAAAGCCACAGCCAGGAGGTGATCATCTTAGCTTAGCATATAAAGCCTGGCTCTGTCCAAAGAGAACTAAAATCTGTCCACCAGCATCTTTAGATTTTACTAACCAATATGTTCCATATAGTTTCTCATAATCTATGCACAAACAGAAGTGTAAAACCAGGCGAGCTGCTTCAGTCTCTTGGCTGGCTTCATATTTACTGAGGTATCGATCCTCTTATCTAACTCTCAGAAAGACCTTCCCATAATGTTAAACTGTTCCTTTAGACATAAGCTCCTGTTTTCCTCTGAGCCAATGAGGGTCCTGTACCTCAGGCACAGAGTTTTTTCACTCTGTGGTGGTCACAGCTTTCATCTCGACTCTGCTCCACATCTTCACTTCAATCTTTTCTTGTTATGTATTGTTGTAACTTCCAATTATATATGTTTTTTTCAATCAGTGAATTACAGATAATCAATCACAGTTTTTAGTTGTCTTCTTTAATATTTATTTAGTTTTTTTTATGGTGTGCGGAGGCATTTCATCCAGCTGTATTGGAGGCTTGAAGTACAGGAGCATTGTTTTAGAATGTTTTGTTGGTAGCTGGGAAAATGTAACAAGATTTGATATATCACAATACAAAAACATCATGAAACATATCGCTTGGTCTCCTGATGTGATTTGTGCAGCTAGTTTTTCATTTTTGCCATTGCGATAACAGAAGTCATCAGCCTTCTATAGTCAATCATACATGTTTTTCCTCACCTACTCCACACTCACACTCCACTCTCTGCAGAGAGCTTGAGGTCACAGAAAAAAGAGGCTCTAAGAGTTGCATACTTGTCCATTTTTATTCTCCCACAAACAGTTACACCTTTTCAAGTTCTTCATTGCAGGTGCACAAATCCTGTTTTACGAATAACAAATTAAGAAACTCAAACGCTCACTGATTTGCTACAGCTGCTGCAGTTAATGTGGTGAAAAACAATATATCATATCAAATAATAGGTGCGCTCGAGTTTGACTCCGGCTGACTGCGCCTGACTTGACGGTCAACGTGAGCTGCCAGTGACTTCAGGGGTGGAGTATCAAACGACTGCTGTCAAGTCGGACAACAGTCAACCTCCCGTAGCGTGAGGTCACCTGTCACAGCAGCAGTTTGTTCACACAACCCACTACGGAAAACTGAAGAGCTGTTTTGTTTCTTAATTTCAAAATGTGTGAGTGTTACCCTCAATATGTGACTATATGTGACACAAACATGACTGTTTTGCAAAATCTATTCACACTGTTTACCCCCCCAAACAGTTGTTTTTCTTAAGCATGTTCAGACCAGACACAAGTTTACATTACACTTTTGACACACAAAATTAGTACATAAGTATATTTTTTCAAGTATTTTTACATGACTAGTATTCTTTTTGGAAACTCCTGACTTTCAGTCCAATAAGCTTAAGACAATTATTGTAGGCTACTTTTCACTCCACATACTATGAAGGACTCTTACTTTGAAGCAGCTTTCAGTTAGTTGAATGAACTTTCTTCTATTATGGAAAATGTGACAGACCATACACTGTGTCCACCACAGGAGAAAACAGAGCCAACTCACTGTCACTCATGTGTAACCTGTCAGTGTCCTAATGATGGCGACATTAGATAAAGATGAGGCTGAAGATTCTTCACCAGAGACTGAATGACTGACTCACTGACTAAAAATAATATGAAAACAATGGCTCCTTTGGTTGATTCAATTAGTTTTTATGTCCATGTCTACAGTCTTTGTATCATATACATATTCACCAGATTCTACAGTCAGTCAGTCAGTAGGTTGTTTCAGAGTCATCCTAAATGTGGAGAAATACAAATATGTTGACATAAAAAAATGTACTTTTGAACACTCAAGTATTTTAAAATCAAGTTCTTCAGTGCTTTAACTGAAGTAAAAACTTAACTGAAGAACTTTTACTTGTATTGGAGGAATATTTGACCAGGAGGCTCTGAAGTTCTTAGGATAAAAACGTAGAACATTTGTGTCAGTGAATCCTTCAGCCAATAAGAATAAAGTGCCGTCGTCACAGAGGTGGTTCAGTCGGTGAAGCCAGTGGAGAGCAACTGCAAATGTATTGTAAGACTCGGAAAACTGAAGGCGCCTTGCTCCCGCGAGGTTTTCACGTCACATAACACGGTGACGCTGCGCAGCGCCGGCGTAAGTCGGACAAAATTTCTAAAAAGAATGCAATCTTTAGTCCATCATGCATCACGTCAAGTCAGCGCTGCGCAGCGCCACATAAAGTCAAACTTTAGGTCGAACGCACCTAATGTGAAGTCACATGGCGGCGACGTTGATCCAGCAGCCAATACAGCCTCTACGTAAGAGGTGGGCGTGGCTTGAGGTGCCACAGGTACAAATCACTTTTGCTCCACATTTCACAGATATTTGGTGCAAAAATCATGCTGAATATTCAAGTACTTGTAGTTATTGACTTGTGTTTGTGCAATAAAAAATATCCAAGAAAAAAATATAATACATTTTTTTACAATAATAAATTATATTAATATTATAATATAATTTTAATATAATATATTATTATCATAAAAATTATTTGTCAAAATATTTTACAAATGTGCAACTCTCATTGCATGAATTCACATACTGATTTGCTGATGTGCAAATTTTGTCCATGCCTTCACATTATTTGATACGGGTGTGAATGTGTTTTGCACCACATTCACTGCAGCAACTGTAGCAAAAATGTGAGCGTATGAGTTTCTTAATTTGTGATTTGTAAAACAGGGTTTGTGCACCTGCAATGAATAATTTGAGAAGGTGTAACTGTTGTGTTGTGTTTGTGGGAGAGAAAAAATCTACAAGTGTGCGACTCCTAGAGCATCTTTTCCCTGTGACCTCAAATTTACTGATACATGTGTTACTATTTTATACAACTACTAATTCCACCGTCATGGGTGCTCAGTTGTTTTGCACCAAAAATACCTTCATACAACACAACCAACATGAGCACTCATCTCAACCACTGCCAAGACCTGACAAAGGAATAGGACACAGACAAATAAAAGTAGCAAAGAGCCGGCTGAAGTGAGTTACTACTACATAAACCAGTGTGTGAGTTAAATAAATAACTGAAGAAACTGGAAATTCCACTGCGGCTGACCTACAGCCATGTTCCATAGTTAAAAGAAAGGGCTTTAGAAAATTGGTCACAGTGCTGGAGCTGAAATACCAAGTACCATAAAGAAAAACACTTCTCTGGTGTCATCACACCAAATCTCTACAGAGACACAAGGATGTTGTTGGAAGCTTGGACAGGTGGACTTAACACTGTCCTCAGAGCTGTATCAGTGAACAGCAAACATTATGTGGGGACCTGGGAGATGTCTGACCACGTCCTGCACCCTCACCCTCTGTTAAATGGCACAGGCCAGCTAATGTTGCAGAGGTCTTTAAACTGGCTGAAATGGAATGGGAGCTGGACAGGTGATATCACAACACTGCTGTGCTGACAGACAACATGAAGTGAGCTGATTGTCCACATGTTCGGTTACACGGTGTCCTTGTTGACCCTGCACTGGATGAGTTTGCATATACAGCAGTGACTGCAGTTTGTTTAGATTTGTTTCTTATTTTAATTCTCTCTCTCTCTCTTTTATTTAGAAGATGTCATAGTTTCAATAAATATTACTTGCACTTTGCTGCATATATGGTTGTTTTTTGTACATATTAAATCAACGGAGTGGCAGAAAAGTGACAAAGATGAAATGAGGCATGTGCAATTTCACATTATTGTCATTGATCCTTTAAATGTATTGATTGAATTGAAGTGTAAACCTCATCATATCAAAGAAGCATACACGTCTGATCCAGCTACCTGAATGTTGCTCTCTGCTTTGCTGATATCTGTTGGACTGGAGCATTTAGCCACATGGGTGAACTTTAAAGCTGCCATATTAGAATGAACAGTAACGGAAAGAAAGAGCTACAGGTTGAAAAGTTGAACCACTGTTTATGACTGTCGTGGCTGCATTTCAAGGTTGTACCTCGTTATTTACAACCAGGGCAGTTATGTTCATGTTTCGCTCCAGTCTATGTGGCAGCCTTCAGCCTGTGCAAAAACACACAAATACACATGCTAAAATTCAAACACATCATCTGCAGTTACTTCTCTCGGTGGAAAAGGGACACTGTTCAACACTGATCTCTGGCTTCAGGCTCTGAATTATTTACACCTGTATTCTGCTCTTAGTCATGTTGAGTGTGTACATCACATTAACCGAGTGAGAGGTCGACAGAACGGCCATCCTAACACCACTGTGTGTCCTCCTCCAATGAAAACACAAAGAATGAAGTGCGATATCTTTTTTCATGCTTTTTCTGATGGACCTCATTTTATGTCTTATTCGTTTCCATGTCAGCAAATTTCTCTTGTAGGAATTGTAAGAACCTACAGACCTGTGCAAACAAATTATTGGTAAGAAAATATCAGAGATGGATTAAGGGACAAAGACTCCCCATCCCTCCTACACAGGAGCACGCCCTCCAGACTAAAAGAGACACAACATGTTTTGTCTCTCTTTGTGGTCGTATTTTGGCCTTCATATTTGTATAATGGGTTTTGTCAGTTATCTTTTTCAATAATCTTGAAATAGAGCAACCAGGAAGTAATATTCTCATCTCTGGATCTATGTCCAAATACCTGTTCATGTAAATATTAGTGAAATATTAAATGGTTACCTTATATCAACTCAGCAGGCCTTTTTCAGGCACTGATGTGTTGTACAGTATTAAATCTGAGCTCACAACAGTTAAGTCATTGGCAGGGCAGTTTCTGCAGTTTATGTCCTGCTTCATCAGCTTTCCCCAACAACAACTTATTGGTAGAGACAGTTTGTTGGTGCCGGCCACATTCCTGCAGAGGGAGTATGGTAATTTAGCCTTACTGTTCTGAATACATTATCATACACCACGAGACTGTATGCATGACAAACCCTACACTGGCCATTCTCTCATAGCAGAGAACATGAACAAGTTGAGGTTTAATATTTCCAGTTTCTGCTAAGAGCAAACCTGTCATGATTATTCTAGACGTTCCTGCAGTTGTAAAGTGGTGGCTGAAATGTTCTTGAAGTGAAGTCTATTCGCCTGAGCTTTATTTTCAGAGTGGGAGTGGGACAGTAGGGCTGGAGAAAGAACATTTTCTCTTTTATGAAGTCAAAAGGATTCAAATGGTTCAGATTTCACAGTTTGATCTGTTTTCAATTATTGGGCTGGGCTGTGTGCAGAAGAAAATGCTGAACAGTTGAAATCTATGGAGGCAGTAGGTATGGAGGGAGCGAGGGAGAGGAGGAATTGGAATGAGAGACGAGGGGAAATGAAAAGAAAGAGGAGGAAGAGTCCAGGGAAAGGGGAGAGTCCCAGAGAAACAATTGGATTAGACAGAGAGAGAGGAGGAGAGCAGTGTTGGAGTGTTAGATAAATGGGCTGTTTATTTAGCTTTCACTGTGAATGAGGCAGGGTGTGATGATGTGTTGTCTCTCTCTCTATCTGGCTCTTTGTCCCTTGCCACGAGGTCAGGCTTTTTCAGTGTGTTCACGAGGCAAAATTGGCCATTCATTGCCGAAGGGTGGGTCATCTCGTGGAGTCCTAATGGCTTTCACAGCTGGGTCTCCTCCCGGCTCTCTCTGTCATCAAGTTTCATCCAACATCAAAAAGACACACCTTTCACTTGTCCCCCCCCCCCAAAAAAAAAGAAATCAGAGACTCTTGGCATCTCCTAAAGCTCCTAGTGATCACTTTTCCCAGCATATATGTTCTTCTAGACCTGCATTGCGTAGCAGCAGTTGCTCAGCCTTTCCAGGCAACCTGAGATAGTATATGTAGATCTTAAAGGAATCACGCCTGTCAAAGCAGCTGCTGGAGCTGCTCATCGCCAGCAGCTTTTGTTGTAGGAGCCACAAAGGAAAAGTTGGCCTGAATTCACTGGTATCAGATGTTATAATCCACTGCCTGCTCTGCTACAGTATGCAGAGTTCATTATATATTTCTACAGGTTCAAGGCGGTGTGTATTGGTTGCTGTCAAGGAACTCTGAACTAATTAAAACTCTTAACATAAGAAACATTTACACAAACTAATGTCTGCCCTCCTACTGTGGCATTAACACACAGACTGTACATGTATGAACTCACACACCATGTCCCTGTGTCTCATCCACTGGGGGACAGACCTGGGGGCTTCCCATAGAAAAGCTCTCTATCAGATATATACATTTATAAAACAAACCCGGTAGTTTTTTAGTAACTAAGTCCATTTACTCAACTAAAGCCAACGCTGTTTCCTCACAGTGTCCTCTGTTCTCTTCCAGGATCACTGGTTTTGGCGGGTGAGAGATAACTCGGTCATGCCGGGATACCCCATGCTCATCAGTGTTTTCTGGAGAGGCCTGCCACCCAAGATAGACGCCGTCTACGAGAACAGTGAGGGCAAGTTTGTCTTCTTCAAAGGTAAGGTTACATTCTTGGCCAGTCATCTTCATCCTGCAGACTTGAATCCGACACCAAATATGTGCCTGCACCATCCCACTTTACATCAGCTTCTCGTGTCATCTGTCCCACATAATATACATCCACAGGAAAACCTCGATACGGTCTTTGTACGTGGCTGTGTTGTATGAACTGTTTGTTGTAGCGTTAACGCCATAATTTAGAATTTACTCTCGTTGAAATGGGGCACCAGTCCTCTGGGAGGACAACAGTGAATTACTTCATTGCCAAATTTATCAATCTCATATCGGAAGCCATGACTTCTCGATTCAATGGATCTCCAGTCTCTACGTCAAAAGAATACAACAGGACAACAACTGGCTTTAAATGAAGGAGGTTATTAACTAAACTACTATCTACAGAGTAAATGCAAGGGATAATCATAAAGATGAAAATAATAATGAAATGAGCAGTGTGATGAGTTGGCAATGGTGGGAGAGAATATGTTATGGCTATACACTATGGCTATACAGCTAATGATGCTACATCTACGAATTAGATTTGATGATTAAATATTGCTATATTTCGACATCAACCCAGTCATGAGCAGAGTGTTAAGACCGGCCTACTGTGAGTTGCACTGTAGCTGAAGACCCTCGGCTGGAACCCAGGTGGCTGTGGTTGCTGTGGTAACCCTGGAGACGCGGGATCTAGGTGGATTCTCCTGGAGGCCGTGTCCCGTTATCACGATGATGGATTCTGCCGGTGTCTCAGCGGTTCAGCTCTGGTGGAGTTTGCCGGGAGACTTTCTGTCTCGGGCACTCTTGATTTCTGGTATGCTTCTCTGCATCTCATGAGTTACAGAACAGCTAGATATTTAATTTTACATTCTTCCTCAGATCTCTGTCTGTGAAGAGTGTTCTGCTGGTCACTACCCAGGATTGGAATGGGGGTTGTAGTTTATGACTCTTATCTAGAGAGGGACAGAGGAAGGGAGGTTGGTGTGTGTGTGTGTGTGTGCGTGTGTGTGTGTTCATGCATGGCACAGACAGGCCAGGATTCACACCTTAGTGTTAATCAGTCCTTTTGTTGTTACTTGTGCTATATAAGAAACAATCAAATAACATTAGACAGAGTCTTATTGTTACAAACTGGAGATTTTGCCTATATTCTCCAGTTGCCTGGTGTCCATTGTCTGATCCTCTGGAGCTGACCCTTTGACCTTTGGTCTGGTTCTGTGTTGTTCGGACATGCTAAAAGCATGGTCTGTTTGTGGAAGAGGGGTCTTTTGTATCTGTTTCCTATCAATTTGATAGTTTGATGGTGGGAAGAGTTGCAAAGTGTCAATTGTGGGTCCGTAACTCTGCATTTCCTTACAATGAACTTCCTTAGTGGCTTTTGACTGATGCCAGGCCAGGTATGTATGCTACAGTGTACATGCCTTTTTAGCATTCTTCACACATTTTCTATACGTCTGCCTGTAGTCAGAAACAGACAGAGGGATTTTATCTTTAATAACTGCTGTATATTATCATGCTCACTCAAAGAACTGCATTGATTTTATCTGTGTGTGAGTCCAGTGTAAATCTGTGGAGGATTAAAGCAATGTTTTGCTCACTTGGTTGGAAAATCCACCATAATCCACCAATTCTGACATTTAATAATGCTAGTGTTAACGTTAGTGCTGCTGCTGGTAGTAGTAATATATTTCACTTTAATACTTCAACTGTAGCTAAACGTAATGAGCATGCGTAGCTTTTTGGAAATGACAGTCACAGCAGGAGCAAACTCATTACTTATTGTCAGTGTTTGATGATCCCTGATTCTGATTTCTCTACCTTTCTGAAATGATTTGTAACATATTCAAATGTAGACAAAGCTGGCCCCAAAACACAGAGTTTTAAAGCTAATTATGTCTAAAGCCACAAAGCCACTTGAAAGAAGCAGCACACAAACATAGCAGCGCCGTAAACCTCTATTTGCATACACTCCAGAGAGGAAGAGTCAGACACAGACTGAGACTGAGGGTGTTGATGAAAGGAGACGTAGGTAAGCAATGAAAGTCTGCTGGGATAAAAACTATGAATCTTCACTCAAAGCCATTTCTATTTTCAACTCCAAACAATTCCTGGAAATGCAGACGACTGGTCCCGTGTGCGCCTCAAGCTCTGGAAGTTTGAGTTTCTCCACCCTGCTCTCTTCCCAAGCTGGGATGGCACACAGATTTAGAAAATCCAGTATGCCATTCTTCATCTGAACATGCACAGCTGATTTCCCAGAAGGCCTTGTTCTGCCTGTCCCCATTTGGAATAAAAAATTAGGAGGAAAGTTAGTCCGAAAACAAACTGCAGCAGCAATCAAGGTCCTGGTCCAACCAGCTGGTTTGAATAACAGTTCCTGGTCTGATGAATTCTCCTTAAATAAAAGCAAAGATTGAGGCTTTACAGTATAGTTTGCACTGAAGTCATTGTTGAGACACTCATTAGCTTAGTGCTGTTTAGGCATCACAGAGCAGGTCAGGGAGCTCATACCGCTGGCATACATTAGAAATAAATTCTGCATGTGTTTTTCATTCCTAAAGTGCAGCCTGGTGCCAATATTCAGTCAGTATTTTCCTGTTTCCATTCTCCTCAGATCCTGGATATGCAAGTACAGCTCATCAACCTGTTGTCTGCGAATCAGCCTGAATGTCTTTGCACAATCACCATTCACAGCTCAGTAACAGCATGCAGCCAGATTAAAAGATGTGCATGTAGAAATGTCAGAGCTTGATTGGTGCCTTTGTGTCAGGGGACAGACAGAGCTGCTCACTTCATTTACCTCATGCAGGCATGTCTGAGAGAACTGACTGATGAATATGTGTACATCAGGAGATAGTTCAGTATAGTAAATGCAAAGGAAGGTTTGAGGCCATTTAGAGTCTCAGTATCAGTATCTGTTTACACATCTGTCAAGCATTCGATTTTTGCCTTAACACATTTTGAGTTGACCTGTTGACCTGTCCTTAAAATTCTACACAATACGCAATGGGTCCTTGATTTCACACAGAAGCAAAGTAAGGCAGGCCTCTGGTTTCAAGCTGAGGATGGAGGGTGAAGTCGACTGCAATGACAACTGACGCTAGCAGATTTTATCAGGGTAGGCATTCGATTCCAAGGCTCAGGAGTAGGTACATGTCACATGACATCTAAGCCACCTTTATATATCTGTTGAATGGGTCTGAAAGCTGAAATGCGTTCCTTTATTTTAATGTGATGACAGTACTTTCTTTCATAAAAGTCAGCACCAACGACATGTTTACAAAATACAGCTCTGAGTACATAAAAAGTTGGTTATGTTGTAATATGTTTGTGTTTATGTCATTTCAGCCCCTGAAAGATTGAACTCGTTGTTAATGTATCAGTCAGAACCATTACTTCACATATAGGCACCTCTTGTAGATAAGAGAGGTCGAGGACAACAGAAGGAGGCAGATTTAGCTAGTTTACATGAGTATAATCATTTCAGATCTTACAGTCAGAGACAGCTTTCTAACATCAGCAGAGTCCAGCAGAGTAACTTAAAGAGCCAGAAACTATGAAGCAAAGTGAATCTGTTGTGACTATAGCACAGAATAAGATGCTGATGCGTAACATTGATGTTAAATTTAAGCTCCTGCACTGCCCTCCCCATCTGAGGTGAGAGGCCATATACTTGATGGTTACATACGTTGATGCCGATGCTGCATGTAACATAGAGAAAGGTCACAATAAAGGATAACTGTCAAGTTTGGCAAACATGACCGCTTCTAACGTGAGTTTGACTTTGGACGTAGGAGTGTGAGCTTTCCCAAACCAAACGAAGATCACGACAGTACTGCTAATGTTATGCTAAACTCTGAAAGATTATCATTCTGACTGCCACACTGTGGATGTTCCAGTCCTGAACAGGTGTTTTCTAACATGCTGTGACCTGTAAATCAACATTATACTGTAGTTAACAAATATATGCTTCTTGCCTTTGGAAATAGAGCAGGTTTGTCACTGTAGGTAATGAACTAGTTCACAAGCTCGACATTATTACACTGTCACGCCTGTATTTGTAGTTTGGTACAGGCTTAAAAAAAACTTGTGTGTGTGTGTGTGTGTGTGTGTGTGTGTGTTTGTGTGTGTGTGCGTGGCCTGACTATGGAGGAGGAGGGGTCTCTTTTTGGAACAAATCTTCATCCCATACAAGACTCTTTATACACTCTTCATGGATTAGTCATTACACTGCAGCAGATGCTGGATCTGCTGCTACATCAAAGCAGCCCTCCCAGCTCTGAAGATGAAGCCAGACTTTTATGGAAGGGGGGACTCTACAAGTCAACTCTGGTTTAATAATAATAAGAAAACAGAAAGGAGAATCCCATTTTATGTTGGATAGAGAGGGAGAGAGAAAGAGCGGCGCTTCCAGTAATCTCTGCTCAGAATTCTTCTTTTCCTTCTGAATTAAGTTGAACTCTTCTTGGGATGGGAGACTCTTTTAATCAGGGTGTGGTGTGTGTGTGTGTGTGTGTGTGTGTGTGTGTGTGTGTGTGTGTATGTGTGTGTGTGTGTGTGTGTGTATGTGTGTGTGTGTGTAAGTGTGTTTGTGTGTGTGTGTGTGTGTGTGTGTGTGTGTGTGTGTGTGTGTGTGTGTGTGTGTGAGAGACCCAGAATGAGTGGAGCGATGTCAGAGTAAGAGGTGAAATGACAGAAATTTCCTTTCCAAAAAGAGGTTACTACAGGTCTTCCCCCCTTTAAATTAAACCAGCCTCTGATATAAGAGAAGGGATATTTGCATTATTTCACACCCATTCTCTCTGTTTGTTTAAGAAAGGCGAGCAGGTCATAGTAAAGCTGATGGTGCAGAGGTTCAGTTAAGCCATCCGTGACTGAAAGCACCACTCTGATGTGTTGAATTCTCTGTTTTCTTTGGAAGAAAGTTGTTCACGGTCACAAATATTGATCAAACTTTTCAGAAACAAAGCTTTGTGTGGTCAGTGCTAGAGTTTATCTATTATTCAAACATTAAAAATGGCTCATTAAAAAGGCTGGTTAGATACACAGAGTTATATGTAGCATGTTGTGTATTTATATGCTACCTTCCTTCATCTCCAAAAGTCACATTGGCACCAGCCCTGTTCTCCTGCCCTCAGCCTCTTCATCTTCTCTGCTTGGTTTCCATTTTTATGAGTTTAAATTGCAAACAGAGACAGATTTTTTGGCAGTGCTGAGATTAATGAAAGACTGTGTAGAAATGTATTTCTACTTTACACATATTATCATCTTCATAGTTTTTGTATAAAATATAGAATAATTACAGACATAGGTTTCATTCCAATGATTCATCAAATAGAATGATGATAAAATATAAAAAAAATCTGACATGAGTCAGCAAAGAGTAACAAGACAAAATATTCTAAAAGGATATCAAATATTTTGTTTTTCCTTTCTCTGACTTCGTCATTCCACCTCATTCTTTTCGTTTTCTCTTGTAACACTCCCCTCCCACTTCCTCCCAGTCTGCCTGCACCTCTACCAGTGACAAAGACGAGCACTTCCTGAGGTCACACCATGTCAGAAACGTGCTGCGTAACCTAGTCACTGCACAGGAAGGAGGGAAAGAGGTTTACTGAGAAAAAGGTGGAGCGGTGAACAAAGAAAGAAACAAGGAAGACTCACTAAATAAAATAAGATAAAAAAATAGAAGATTTTAAATATTTTTCACACAGCTCCCAAAATGTCTGAGAGTTAAGGTATGTAGCTACTTGGCTTCCTGCAGCAAAAAGTTTTAATCTTATTGTTTTGGTCACCAGTTTTCCACAAGGGTCACTGCTGTTTGGTTTTTATCTCAGCTGAACAGTTACTGGTTCATTTTGGCAGCACTGAACAGATCCCAGAGTACCTCTCAGCAAGGGCAAGGAGAACTTGTCACTGCATCTGTGTCCTATTTTAAAAGAGGGAAGCATCAACATCAAATACTGTAATACAAGGCAACAGGTTATTGCCTGCCGTTTTTTAAAAGGCTTGTGTCTGTCCTTGCAAATCTGCCCTTCTCCTGCGTTTGGCTCCTGGAGGGTAATCCCTGCTGTTACTTGTCCTTCTTTTAATTTATTTTCCCTGTCTTTCTCGATATGCAGGAAAGCAGTTCTGGGTGTTTAAGGACACAGTGTTGCAGTCTGGATACCCCAAGGACATCACCCAGTTCGGCCATGGCATGCCAGCGCAGAGCATCGAGACCGCTGTGTGGTGGGAGGATGTGGCCAAGACCTACTTCTTTAAAGGGGACAGGTGGGAGCACAAGACACCTTAAAAAAAAACTTAAAACTGGACTTGTCTTTTAAGATATGATCGTGAATTTATTGTGTGTATACTGTCATACAGAGGGTATGATTTACTTTGTAGAACCACAAATACAAGCTTAGCTCCTGAATATTAATGTCAACCCAGCAACACTGACTTTACGTGAGCACCATTCAATCTGTGTAGTTCAGTTCATTTTTGAATAGTTCTTATACTTAACCACTGAAGGATAAAGCTGAGGATATTCTATTGTTCTTGTTGTTAACAAATCTCATGAAAAGACTAAACCAACACAGACTGTCTCCTACTAACAAGTCCTGTGATATATCTTTTTCCTCTGAGGCACAGACCTCCATTGTTTCCAAAAACAATTAAAACACATCAGTGAGCCACACTGTTGCTCTGGGTGACATGTTCTTTCATTACCATGAGCACACACACTGTAGTTTATTTTGACTCAGTCCCTCACACCATCCTGTTTTTAGAGATTTACGTCTTCAGTAGGAACCAACGGGCTTGGAGCTGAGAGCCACAGTTAGAGAAGTTAGAAAGTGCTATGAGACAGACTGATTCACTGCTGTTGTTTTTTTGTTTTTTTTGAAGGAAATGTTATAAGAATGATGAAAGAATAATGCTACAAGAAAAAAATATCACCAGACCTGTCACATTTCTGTTCCCCAAATGTTGGCATAGGTTAGGCAGCGGTTGTCCACAGGCTGAGTGCTGTCCTCAGCCCTGATTCTATTTGGTGTTTTGACAATGGTGCTTAAAAACACAAACCCAATTCAGTGACCCCTCTTCTCTATGGATGGAAGATTACGTTTTTGCTTTAATGTGTATTTCCTGGATCTCTAGTGTGAAAAGGGGTTTTAGAGTAAATGCTAGACCACGTTAGAGTTTCGAGAGAAAGGTTCGATATCAGCCTTGTATTAAAGGCTGTGTGCTGCCCAGTGGCTGTCTTCCCTTCCTGGTATAACAGATTCATTCAGTTTAATTCAGATACACTCATCTATGGGAAGCCCTTAATCTGACATGTGGTAGTGAGACACTACATATGAACACAAACAACCATCTGTTGTCAATTTCAACCTATTGACTACAGCCTTCATACACAGACAGTACCTGCTTTGTCTTCCTGTGGCTCATCATTTGTTCCTGTTTAGGTACTGGCGCTACAATGAGGATATGAGAACCATGGACCCTGGCTATCCTAAGCCTATCACAGTGTGGAGAGGTGTGCCTGACTCGCCACAGGGGGCCTTCGTCGACAAAGCCAATGGTACGATTTGTCCTGCCCAATACTCTGATTTGGCAATAACAGCATGGTTCATGAGCCAGGCAGCATTGATTTCAGTTGGTCACTGGCACAGGCTGTGGGGAGGTAAACCAGGGTGGCATCGATTTGAAATTTGCCCCAGTTACCACACTGAGTCTTAGTGGGTGGCACACTTCCATACATGCAATACCAGGGGAATAGACTGATGTAGAGTGTTTGTATATTTGAAATGAAAGATGAAAAGAGGTCAATTCATCCAAACATGCCTCTTTTTTTTGTTTTTGAATTGTTTCACAATCAAAATGTTCCACAATCAGTCCGTCCTGCTCAGTGAGCCATGAGACCCAGTTGGAGCAAGACTGTGGAAAGCAGAAAGGACAGGACCACCGCTGGGCGCCCATTCCGGTTTAAGCCAGTTGGGCTTCACGAAGGGTGAGGAGGCGGGATTTATACCTTGCAAAGAGCTCACCCATTGGCCGCTCAGATAGTGTGAATTGGAGACCAGCTTTTCCCATTGGATGTATTTTGCCAGGTGGGCCTGGACCTGGTCTTGGCAACTCCCAGGTTGGAAAAAGCAGGGCAGGTGGTGCTGAACGCTCAGGCCATCTGTGTCCTGGATCTGCTGCCAGATCCATAGCCGGGTGTGTCTGCCGGTGAGGCCAGGTTGAGCGGGCATCAATCAGAGCATGAAGGGTGGATTGATATCCAAGGGAATGAGGCGTGTTTGTGTGCATCACATGTATTTTCATGTGCTGGCCTGTGTTTGTTTGGCTGTTTGCAGAGACACTGTGTCAAGTGGCACGCTCATAACGCTGACCCAGATAAGCAGACATAATTGAGTATGCTGCGGCTGATGACTGTGTGTGTGAGGGACCGTGTTTCAGAGCAGGAGCCCAAGGGCTATGTTGACCCGGCTCTAACCCACAATAGCACAGCCCGTCTCACCTCTCACCCCTCCACCCCACCCTCATCTCATGCTCACTCCAGCACTGTATGTTTGTGCTCTGTCCGTTGCTACATCTGGGTCTTTCTGTCTCTAAATAATCACAGTTTCGCTTCATTTGTGTTAAATGTTGGATTAAAGTGTGGCAGAAGCTGCTGCCACGTTGGAAACACAAAAATCCCTATTTCTTCAGCTAATCACAATACTCTTGTGTTTTATGGCTGACACTACCACAAGTTGTAGTGTGAAAAATACAGTGTCGTAAACATTAAGTTTTACAGGTTGTAACAGGCAAGTTTTAATCCTGGTTTCTCATCTTCTCATGTAACTCTCAGCATAGAAACAGATATGTGTATTTCCCAAAATGTTAAATCTTTTTTAAGGATCTCTGTGATTTCCTGATGTTAAATTAGTTGCAAGATGTCAGCTACATATGAACACAATCTGGTGGACACCAAAAACACCAAAAACAAAACTTTATTACAGAGTTCTATCAGATGTCCTCTGACTTTGCTAAAAAAAACAGCGCTTGATGTTTTGTCACAGACAGAAACTCATATTAGATAGGAGTTACAGATGAACTAGATTACATTACAGTTATCCTGTGAACATTGGAAGACCCCAGTCATTTCTGAGTTTCTCCTCTGTGGAAGCCTTTGTGCTGTTTGATCATTTCCTCTCCCACCCAGACAAATCTTTTAAAATTTTGTCCCGTGCTTCTTCATATCCTCACTAGAAACATCTCCTCTTAACTGATTTAAGAAGCTCTGGCTTTGTTTCTCTTCAGCTCTCTCACCATCTGACTTGAAGTTTAGAGCGTTTCCCTCCCTCATAAGAAGAGGAGAGTTTTGCATGAATAATAAATCGCAGGAGACAAGGTGTAAATGAAAGGGGAGATCCTGAGAATTCAGCTAAGCTTTTTGACTCTGAGCTCAGTTTTACACAATGTACTGTGTGTTTTCCCAGCAAGCATTGCAGGGACAGTCACATGCAGGAGGCAGCAAAGTCTAGTGTCAAAACTAATGGACACAACCCTTTAAACAAAAACTTATTATCATGGCACAGGAAAGAATGTCATGGACAATGTCACATGTCACTTGACCACCTTTTTATTCTTTTTTTAACCATTTATTAAATATAAAATGTGTTTTCATCACTGATTAATCAAGGGATTATTTTTCCATGAATTATTTTGTCCATGAATGTAAGAAAATTGTGTAAAATCCACGTTACAATTCCCCACAGCCCAAAGATGTTCAGTTTATTATCACATTATTATCATTGGTCAGACTAGTGCGGACTAGAGAGACCAATACATGATGAACTGATGAAGCCGCTTGGATAAGAGGCGAAACGTCTTCCACAGACAAATACAAGTCCAGTTGCCTTCGATTTAATTTGAGAGAGAAATAACTATGACCTGGACGAATGAGAACATTCACAGACATGACAAATAAAGCATTACATTTTCACATTTGCGAAGTTTAAAATAGTTATTTTGTAATTTGCTTGAAAAATGATTGAAACAGTTCATTGATTATCAAAATAGTTATTGATTATGTTTTCATCAATCAGCGTTTCTAATGTGTATGACTCTGATAGAGAAATATTTTCACTTCTGTCACCATTGGCACTGCTTTCTTCACAATCAAAGACAGAGGCACAAGTGTTTGTGAAATGATTCTCAATCAGTGAGTGCCTCACTGTGTAATGTAGTAATTTGTGTGTCACTGGGAGAATTGGCCACACATTCCTGTTAAAAAGCCGTTCACTCTTGTGATTTGAAGAGCACCACAGCAGCTTGTTTCTCAGTGACATTTGTTGTGCTGTTGTGTGATGTTAGCTGTGGGGTTTGGCTCCTGTGTGTTTTTTGGTCTATTATGACCAGATACAATTAGTCCTAGGGGACAGTGCAATGGCGACAGGCACCATTTGTGGAACGGTTTGAGGTGACCCCGTTTTTCCTGTGAAGAGTAAAGGGAAAGTTTCTTCAATATTTTAATTAGAAAGAAAATGAATTTGAAGTGAGCTGAGCTATAGCCTGCTTGGCAGACATGTGAACAACCTACAACACTGACAGGCCACCTGCCAGATAAAGTCAATGAACCCATTTCACTCTGAGGTGTTTAGCAGAAATTATTGGAAAATATTTTTGGCCAGTTTGAATCATTAATGCTTGGAAATTACCCAAAAAGGCTCCAGAACTAAGATCAGTCCTGAAACATACAGGTAGTTAAGTACTGTAGAGTATTTTTCCTGCGTTACAATTGCACCCCACTGCATTTCAGTGGGATATACTTTTCACTGCTCTACATGTATTTGACAGACCTGACCACTTTACAGATAAAGATTCTTACATAGAAAACATGTTGCATATTTAGATTTAACTACCAAACCATATATAAAGCAGCACAATTAGCTCATTAAAATGCTGCTTACACTGAATAGAATCTTCTTTCATATATTTGCTCAACAAGACACTTGGTGACACCAACTGGTGACTTTCCATCAAGTGTCATTGTTTTATCCAGTTTATAGTAAAACGACAGTGATGGCTTGTTGTCCAGTGACAGCTTAATACCAGCTTATTATATATATACAGCAGCTGCAAACCTTGTTTGTTTATTTTTATCTCCAGTGTGCTCATCTCAATGCAGTGATGTAGAGGTGTACTCCAGGGTGTGTCAGCACATTGTGACATCACTGTTGGGTGGGGTTACAGGTGAAACAGAGCACACCTCTGCCAACACCCAACCATGCCATCAGTGATGTTAGGGTACTGTGTAAATCATCTTCTCTATCGACAGATCACTCTGCACTCACAGATTTCTGCTCCCTGTGTTTCTCTGCCTCAGGTTTCACCTATTTCTACAAGGGGAAGGAGTACTGGAAGTTCAACAACCAGTTCCTCCGGGTTGAGCCGGGCTACCCGCGCTCCATCCTCAAGGACTTCATGGGCTGTGAGCTGACGCCCATTGACCCAGCCCGCCCACCAGCCGACGACGGCAACACAGACGTGGTGATCGAGCTGGACAACGAGGCCAACACGGTGAAGGCCGTCGCCATTGTCATCCCCTGTGTGCTCGCACTGTGCCTACTGGTGCTGGTCTACACTGTGGTGCAGTTCAAGAGGAAGGGTACGCCACGCCACATACTGTACTGTAAACGTTCCATGCAGGAGTGGGTCTGAAACATCGGAAAGAGACGAGAGTGTGGGAGGAGAGACTGGTGAAAACAGGATGACGGCCCACACTTTCACAGAGAGGAGGACAGTGGACTTTGGACATCTTTAGTACAACACACAGCCACACGTCCTCCGTTTGGGTGATCTGATAGCTTTGTTCAGACCTGCAGAAACAGCCAGACAGCCTGTCGGCAGCCCTCAGACCTAAAGCTGACTCCAATAACCCCCGGCCTTTTTAACAAATTGGGGGGCAGAAGGACAGTTTGAGGGGGATCTTTGCCTGAAATGACCTTCAGTCCCAGTCAAAGAAAAAAAAAAGAAACAGGAGGGTCGGCATCACTTTGTATCTCAGACACATGACTTCCTGTCCCCTTCCTTTTTTCTTCTATGCTCGACTGCTCTTAATCAGAGTGAGGACTTTCAGGGGGACACGCTCTCTTCCCACAGGGCACTGCATTTCATCTGTCATATCAGGTTGTTGATTAAACAACAGTTTTCTATTCTCTGATCTTGGTGCCCCCACTTCATTCTGCACTCAAAAGATAAAGTCTCAGATAAACCACCTAATTACATTACCAGTCTTCAATCCTGATTCTTTTAGTTTTTTCGTTTTTTTAAAATGTCAAAATTTTTATTGTATTCTTTAGAGAAAGGAGGTCCTCACTGTTCCCTTTAACACACTCCTGAGGAAGAGACCAAACGAAACCAAATAAAATCTATTTCTCTCCAAAGAGGATCACATTTTATTTTCTTTCTTTTTGTTCTCATTTCTGTTCATCCTTCCTTCCCTTCTCTGGATCTTTGCAGTGATTAAGAGTCGGGGATCTCTGACTGTTGTGGCAGTCTGTTCGAGACAGGGGCCAAATTATTCTGCAATATTTTAACTCGCCTTAATTATAGATCATACTACTTGTACTTGGTTTTTGCTGTTCTTGGTGTGTTTTTTTTTTTGGGGGGGTTTTTTGTATACTGTTCTTTTTTTGTTTTTTTTAAAGAAGCTAATTGAGAGCTTCTTGTGATTGGTATTTCTGGATTCTATTACGTTACACAGAGATCTCAGCACTGGCTTGCTGAGCTAATCTGGACAGGATACACAGTGGGGTCAGCCTGTATTCAGACTAACGTGTTGTATCGTAACAAGATGTTGGAAGGTTCTGGAGTAAAGCCACTATTTTTGTGTGTTAAGATTTTTTTTACTTTTATTATTTCCATATGACACAGGCTCATCTAGGACTTAACAGTCTTGTTATTGGATTTGCTGATGTGATTTCTTTTGTCATGTCCTTGGCCCATGCTCCTTAGTTTGAAGACATGTGCATCCAGAGAGTTAACTCTGTATGGTTATATGTGAATGGACAGACCATTTTTTAAAAGAAATCCTGTTGACTGCCTTGTTTGAGAGAGCTCACAGTTCCCAGAATGCTCTTGTCTCCTGACTGAGGACCCACAAAGTGAGACACCAAGTCAACATCAGTGCCTGTGTCAACATGCATGCAAGCATTTACTGTACAAGCGGTTCTGCTCAACATGGCTTTGGATCCCCTCAAAAGCTAAGGAGGAAGTTTTCTCTTGAAGATGTTTTCATTTATTTTTGTACATTTAAGTGTAACACCCCCCTCCCAGGTACAATTAACTCTAAAAAAAAAAAAAAAAGATTCAGGTGGTACATCTTTGGGAGATGTGATGGTTGATTGGCAAATGAAATTGGCCTCGAACACCAACCAATCATTAGCAAACATGTTGTGTCCTCATTGTCATGGCGAGCCGTCTTTGAATGTGTGTCTGTTTTCATGATCAAATGCTGTTTTTTCTTTGTTTCCTGTTTTCTGGCTAAAACAATTGGACATCTCACAGTGACTTCTTTGTGTAAGACTTTGGGACAACGGAGAAACATGACCTGACAGAATGAATAAATTGATCAATATATGATTAACAGCTGCTGTCCAACTCTCTGTTCATCTTTTAACTTGTACATAGAGCATGTCTGCGCTGTTTATACATGTATGTTGCCTGTCTCTGACCCTGCTGGGTGTTTGACTGGGATGATGTCCTCCCTGCAGCCCTGTGGTAGTTTTGAACACGTCCAGGTAGAGGAAGCTGCTCTCTGAAACTCTGCGTGTAACTGTCAGTGTAAAGCAAACAGGACAGTCCTCTTATCAATTTACACCTGAAGATACCAAGAGAGTAATACAATAATTAGAATTATCAGTCACATCACAAAAACTCCAGTTCCTAACTTCATAGTTTTATTTTAAAAAAAGGACTAAAACGTTCGATTTGTGTTCAGTAACTTGAAATTTTCTGTCAAGAAATAGCCTTGACATCCTAAGAAATATGTTTATTCATTTTCTCTTACCAAGAGCAATATCAGAAGTTTGGTACCACTCTCATGTCCGTCTAAATATAATGTAAATATGAAAAAAAAAATGTTCAGCTACTGTCACCAGCTGGTTTACTTAGCATAAAGACCGGACACAGAGGGAAACAGCTAGCCTGGCTCTGTCCAAAGGGAACTGAATCCACTGACTGTACCAGCTCCTCTGTCTCACTGATCACTGTTCTAACTTGTCTGATGCATAGCAAACCAAAGTCTGAAAACTCCAGTTTTCTGGTTTCAGTACTTTTGTCACTGTGAAGTTACCAGGCAATCAGCCAAGACACCTGGGCTGCAGTCGAAAAGTCAAATTAATCTCCTTTCCTAACCATTTCCACATCCAAGAGTGATTTATTCATAACACTTGGGCAAAAAATACTCCTCTGCTAACTACAAAAACAAACAGGGTTGAAATGTTGAAATAAGATAACATGAAAGAAGAATACAAATATAGAAAGTTGAGCCATTAAATAGTAATTTAATAGAAATAAGGAGCTGAGCAAGGGATCAGAATAAATAATATTCAGACATAAGTGTAAAGAGTTTCCAGGCATGGGTGCATTTGACATTTTTCCACAGTTTTTAAGTAGAGAAAATTCACTTTTAGTGCATTCCACAATTGGAGGGGATTTAGTGACACAACATTTATGTATAGGCTATAGTATTGTGTTATAATGACGATATTGTTAACTAGCAATTCAATATGCTTGTTCTTTGAGATGACTCCTAACCAGACAGATTTGAAAGAGAAGAAATCTATATTTATGGATTTGGAGTTCAGCCGATCATACAATGCAAGTTTTGCATTGTGTCACAAACATGAAATAGGTGTTCTGATGTCTCTACATTTATGTGGATCTTCCTTCACTTTGGAGTTGACAAGTATCCCAGAAACATTAACCAGTGATGATGGTGGAGGTTTTGAGTCAGACTTATAATTATCACTCTGAGACTGTTTTTATGCCACTATATTAAGTTTAGATATTTTTCAGGTGATATGGTGATGGTTCACATTTACAGAATGTGCTCTAACAGCCCAACACCTGGGTTGACCTTTTGTGGTCATCATCCTGTGGAGAACCTTCTTATCTTAGCAGCTCTTTGAGGTCTTTGGTGTCAGCATGTGCGTGGAAAAGTAAAGCTTCGATCATGTTTTTATTGGATAGTTTAACAACAGAGCTGCTCTGTGAAGCTTCGGGCTCTTTAAAACTACAGATTTCACCACATTTTAATCAAAATAAGTACATGTATATGAATGAAAAATAAACACAGGCAGTACAGTCTGTATAAAATCAGCTTTAATCTGCATTGTGGCTGGATAACATGTATCTTCTGACTGCATCCCTCTCTCTGTCAGGTTACTTTTTCTAAGGAAAAAGTCTGTGAGTGGAGCTTTAAGTTTAGATCATTTAGTCTCAGTACAGTCAGGTACAGGTTACTTAAGGTGTAATCATCAGAGCTGAGCTGTTCTAACTGTAAATAGTCTTCATGTCCTCTTGGTGTACTCTGCACTGAGAAAGGTCTTACAGTCCTCCACATAAGCTCCAATAAAACCAACAAGATATAATGTGATAGTTAGTGAACTTTAGAGTTGCTGGACTTTGTTAACCCTAGAAAGAGCTAGAGTAGCTGTATGCTAAGCTAACCAGTTGGTGGTTGTAGTTCAATGTTTTAGAATACAGACATGAGGGTGGTATTGAGCTTTACATCTAACCATCTGCAAGAAAGTAAATTTATTAAAATGTATATCCATAAAGGACAGTTGGCTGAAGGTAGTGCTAACTGTGTCCTAGCATCCAGAGCAAACAGTACAGACAGAGGCTGTCATTCAGTAAATAAGGACATCAGCTAAAACCATGGTGAACTCTGAACCCCAGAGATTAAAGAAGCCAGCTGGGGAAAGGAAAAATAAAAAGGAGAAAACTGTGTCTCTGTTGATCTGGGCCCTGAGAGCTCAGCAGCCCTCTCTGTATTGTGTGCTGCTGTATTTTTGGGTGGCATGATAAAAATCAGTGCCTCAGATGTACGATCCCGGTGGTGCACTGCTGGCTTTTATTGCGGAGTGGATGTGAAACAGGAGCCGTCTACAGCCTGCAGTGTTTATTCTAGCTTTGCTGGGACACATTTGACATACAGTTACTGACAACAAAGACAGTGAGGTCAAGCCAGTTTACTGACTCTGGTCACTGAGTCTGTGTGTGTGTGTATGTGTGTGTGTGTGTGTGTGTGTGTGATGAAATTACACTCTTATCTTAGGGATAACACTTCATTGGTTCTCATCACAGAACTGCTCAGTGATGGAACTGCCTCTCTGCTTTTACACAAAGGCTTTATACATTCAGCTATGTTTAGCCTGGTGCTTTCTCCTGAGGCTCTTACTTATTGTCTCTTCTCCCTCCATCCCTGTAAATATAGACTGTGGGTGTGTGGGATTGGGTTCCCACTCACACCTCCCAGGGTAGTGTGTACTGTATGTACCAGGCCTCTAGCAGTGATACAAGCAGTTTGGTGCTAAAATGTCACTCTTCCTTTAGTTTGTGTGTGCATGTGTGAGTGTGCACGGAGCAGAGTGCACGGAGCAGAGAGCAGTGTGGGTGTTAAAGAAAACAAGTAATAAGTTGGTCTACAAACCCCATGATGCTTCGCCTGCCACGGTCTATCTCTGTCTGGTTTATAATAAGTAAATCTCTTTCTGCTTCTTGACCCTGTGCATGCTTGCTGGAATGTGTGTGTGTGTATGTGTGTGTGTTTTTTTTGTGTGTGTGTGTGTGTGTGTGTGTGTGTGTGTGTGTGTGTGTGTGTGTGTGTGTGTGTGTGTGTGTGTGTGTGTGTGAGCATGTCAACATCACAACTGGAGCCTGGACAAACTCTGAGGGCCCAGCAGCCTCTTCTGTGTCTGCCAGGCTAAAACACTGGTGCTTAACTGACCAACACTGGCCAGGTGCTATTTTTGTCAGCCCCCCTCCTCCCCCTCCTCCTGCCTTCATTGGGTCAAAACATGAGTAATTACTTTGTGAACCAAAGTAATACATTTTCATTTAACCCTCGTCCAGTATCATGTACTGCCTAATGGCATTTCTTCAGTTAAGGACCGTACATCCCAGTGTTGGTTATTAGCGCAGCACAGCGAAGCAGCTGAAAGGAGCTCGCTGAAGGTCAGCAAGGGTAAAGTGCCCTCACCTGGATGAAAAAGGTGAAGACATATAAAAGAGACACTCACAGAGATTAATGGTTGCTTGTGCTGTGTTTTGCAGCAGGAAGCCAATGGATCATTCACGTTGTACTATCAATTCTTCCCATTTTCTGTTCTGTGTTTGTTGAGTCATTTAATGTTTATAGTGCATGTGCGTGGCTTCTCAGAATCTCCTTTTCAGCTCAGTTTAGCAAAACTCCTCCCTGGACTGAACTGCATAAGTGGACACAGCAGGTCTGTCAAGCTTTGCTTTTTTCCATGTTGCCGCTGTAGTAAGAGTTCGGTTCTACATTGAAAGAGCTTGGAGGGTGGTGTTTTTCTCTTAAGCCTCTCTGAAACCAAAAACACCGGAGAAAAAGTGTAAGGGTTGGATTAAACAGTGAGTCTATCTGCACTGACTTAAACTGCACTCATTGCCATATCCAGCTAATGAGTGTACTTATACGGTGGCAATCAAGAGTTGATTCAGACAGTTAATCCCTGTCCACAACTAGCACATCTACTGTTGTATTTCCTCTCTGTGTGGATGCCAGTTCTTGATCATAGTTTAGGCTAACGTTGGCAGAAGAAGCAACCCCAGCTAGACTCTTTTTCTGAGATTACAGTCGGCAGTCCTCCTAGAAACCTCCTGTTATGTTGAAAGATGTTTCCATTTTGTCTTGTTCATGCTTGTGTTCAAGCATGGTCCTGACCCACTGCCACTCCCTGCAGGGATACTTTTGTTCACTCAGTGTTGACATGACAGGTTGACAGGGAAAAAGTAACAGATGATCAAGAAACACTGGGTTTACAGCTATACCTTCTGCCATCTGTATGTTTTGTTGACTTGTTTTTCCAATTTTTTGCATTACCAGTTTGATCATATGTCAGCCTATAACGTAATTCCTCCCACATCCATTCAGAGATCTTCCATCATTCCTTCAATGACCTAACAGAGTCATGCCATGATTTTTTCTTTTTAGAGAGATAGAATAGTTACTGTCACCATGTGGAGTATGACAGATGAAAGCCATCTCCCAATCTCCATCAGGTCCATTCAAAGGCAGACTTTCTGCAGCCCTAATCCACCTCTGAGAGCTCAGGAGGATTAAGAAACACTAAAGTTTCCAACACAGCACCATGCAGAATGAAATTGAATGAATGAATCGATGACACCTCTCCACGGCAATACACCAGGCTCTACATCTACAAAAACATACCCATTTCTGTGTCTGCTGGCTTTGAACAAGCTGCTTGGACCAGACAGACTCATGATCTGTTTCCAATTTCTATCATTTCCATCATTGGTTCCAAATGGTTTTTTCGACCACAGTACACCTTCTTGCTGAAATCTGCTTAGAATAACACCCCCATGCATATGAAAACATACCCAGGGCACACTGTACATTCCAGACACTCAAATGAGACACATTATTCCTTTATTTAAAGTATTTCTGCACTGCTCTAACAGGATTACACATTGCTGACATTTTGTTAGCTTTCCCACCATGTTTTGACTGCCATCTTTCAAGTTCCTGATTCTCTAGTAGTCTCCGACACTGCTATTGTGTGTGCTATGTTCACATCATTAATTTCAGTGGTATGGGGATGATGGAGTGAGACGCAAAGGAAGAGGTTTAATATAGAGCAGACCTAAATGAAGAGAAATAGGAAGAAATAAGCCTTTGCTGTACTTTCACTTGCTCCCTCACATGACCATTTGATATCCCTCCCAGTAATTGTTAATGATACTGAGGGCACAAGATGGAGCTGCAGACATTATCTTACTATGTAGATTAAGGTAATAGAGACTCAGGGTAAGACACTTAAGGACCATCTGCTCATCCATTAAACAGTGATGCTAGTTTTACCTGCTCCACCACTTTAACTTTAATTTTAATTACTATAATGATTACCGAAAAACCCTTGCTAACTACAACTACAAGTAAAAATAAAGACAATAATAACACGTTTCTATAAAAAAATACTCATACTGGTCTCATTTCACTTCACTTTTAAGTCTAGCAGCAAAAATCATATAAAATCAGCTGTTACAGATATCAGCACCAAAAGTAGAAGCAGCTATAGCCTAAGCATGCGTCATAATTTAACTTTAGAACCACGTTCCTAGCTTCAAGCGTGTATTACTAGAAGCATGCCAAAAAACGTAGGAAAGAAAGAAAAATGACTGCCGATAATAACAATAGTGTGTAGCAATCACACTAATGAGAATCATTAGGATTTTACCATGGATATCTGTACCAGGTTTCACTAAATAATAAAAACATCAATCTCATGATGGCGCTGGAGGAAATAGCCAAAGTCAGGGGGATTCATTTTCTCGGGATCATGAGCATCTAAATGTCATGTCAATCCATCCAATAGTTGTTGAGATGGTGGAACAGACTGAATAACCACTGCCATCCTGAGAGGAGGAAACCGGTCAAAGTCACTATTTGCGACATGGTCTCAAGAAAGCATATTTTTTAAAGTCTTTTTTTTTCTTCAATGATTTAAGCAGCTCAAATTCTTTTTACCCACATTGCATTTGTACGGGGGCAGATGGAGATCTCAGACATTTCACATAAACTAATAGTATCTCTCTGATTGGTGTAGCGTACATACCTGGCCTGGCATCAGTCACAAGCCATTAAGGAAGTTCATTGTAAGAACATGCAGAGTAACAGAGCCACAATTGACACTTTGCGACTCTTCCCACCATCAAACTATCAAATTGATAGGAAACAGAGACAAAGAACCCCTCTTCCACAAACAGACCATGCTTTTAGCATGCCTGTGTAACGGGTTTGGATCTGGTGTGGATAATGATGAGTCAGGGGTTGTTTTCCTGCATTTATTTGCTCCTGCAGAAGCACTCTCATCAATGCAGCACAGCACTGTGTGATTTAATTGATTTTCTTTTACAATGCATAGAGACGCACTCTTACACTTTACTAAATAAAAGCTATTAAAACAGATAGGAAAACACTTTGTATTTTTAACTAATAAATCTCGAACCATAATAAACAATATGTGAAAAGTGACACCTAGTGGACAAAAAGAAACCACTGTATATGTGGGGTAAAACTAAACAGACAGCAAAAATAATTACATTTAACAAAGGAAACATACCTGCAGAAGAAACAAAAACACATGTACCAGTCTTCTGGACTCTTTCTGCCCCTAAACAAGTAAAATAACAATGAGAAAATGTGTGCTAAAATGCTAAAGGCTCTGCAGCGCTGCCTGATTTACATTACGCAGCAGCCTACCGTATTACAAATGGCGCGAAAACAAAAACATCCATAAAACTTATATTTATGGATAAAACAACATAAAAGAGCTGCATAATGTTAGCTGTATTTACATTAAATAATATGTGCCAAAAATCTCAACATAAACAGATAATTTTTTTAAAGAAAACAATTAACAATCACAGCAGCATTTTTCAACACAACTTACCCTCATCAATGCAGCACAGCACTGTGAGGGGCTGACGTGATGACCTACGGAAATCCAAGAGGTGCAGAAAGAGGTGACGGCCAAAAAGGTAGTTTCCTCAGGAAACGCAAATAAAAGTACCAATTAAATAATATAATAACTAATAATAACTGATTAAGATAAAATTCACAAATACTCAGCAAAATAAATAAATTATAAATAAAATCCCCAAATACAATTTGAAAACAAAAATTAATAAAGTGCATTTTCGAACTCTGTTACACATGAACGACACAGAACCAGACCAAAGGTCAAAGGGTCAGCTCTGGAGGATCAACCAATGGACACCAGGCAACTGGAGAATACAGGCAAAATCTCCAGTTTGTAACAATAAGACTCTGCCTAATGATATTTGATTGTTTCTTATATAAGACAAGTAACACCAAAATGACTGAGTATCACTAAGGTGTGAATCCTGGCCTCTCTGTGCCATGCATGAACACACAAACACACGCACACACACACACACACACCAACCTCCCTTCCTCTGCCCCTCTCTAGATAAGAGTCATAAACTACAACCCACATTCCAATCCTGGGTAGTGACCAGCAGAACACTCTTCACAGACACAGATCTAAGGAAGTAAAATTAAATATCTAGCTGTTCTGTAACTCATGAGATGTTCCTTTGCAATAGTTTAATCCCAAACTTCTATCCCATAGAATGTTTGAAATGTAACATGTAGATTTTAAGACAATGTCCTTCATGTGACCATACTGTCAGCATCCTTCACACGAGGTAACACACACTACATGACATCCAGAATGTCCATATTATTATTATTACAGTCAAATAACTGCTGTGTAATCCACATGTATAGACTATTAGCTTTGGGAAATGTTTATATTGTTGTTTGATCAATTAACCACTTGTATCATGATTAATTCCAGGTTTGAAGGATGTAATATGCAATCAACACTCCTATTACTCCTCTCTGCCATTATTAGTAGTTTTATATCTTATTTCATTTAATGTTTTGTGGTCATGGTGGAAGACGGATGTGCGAGTTTATAAGTAAACTCTAGAATTAAATTATTCCAAAGTTCAGTGGAAATTTACTCTCTTCTCCAAGTGGAAACACAGGAGAAGACGGGTGACGCCCCTGAAACATGTGCCAGCCCCCAGGGGATAAAACAGTCGTGATCAATTCACACATTGGTCAGAAGTCAGAAGCCAGGAGTCAGAGAAACCCAGATGCAAAGAGAGCGAAGAAAAGGCCAGAAAGTCAGAAATGTTAGAAACGCAAGAAAGCTATAGGCTGAAAAGCTGAAGCTAGAAAACGATGCAGAAACTAGAAGCTGAGAACTTTGCTCAAAGCTCAGAGTCCAGGCTAAAAGCCCAGCTCTGTAGCCATGTAAACTCTTAGCTCTAAGCTGCTAGCCACAAACTCATGGCTCTTAGTCATTCTTGCACTTTTTCGTATCTTTTATTTTTCTTTGCCACAAGCTACAAGTAACATCATTTTTGTCTACATGCGCGATCTTTTATTTTTATAAGCCAAGTCAAGACCAACTGAACCAAAATAACAGAAGTGCCTCAGAGTAATTTTGTAACTTTTAATCATCATCAAGTTTTCCTTTTTGAAGATTTTGACAACTTTAGAGTCATCTGGTCAACGCCAGTCTCCTCTAAAGTTATCCAGCCAAAGTGAAGAGCATTAGAGTTTATTTTGCATCAACCCACAAGAGACGCCGGCAGATAACACCTTTGCATGACCGCCTGCAGAGAAGTCAACCAGAAATCAAGAGTGCCCAAGACAGAAAGTCTCCTGGCAAACTCCACCAGAGCTGAATCGCTGAGACACCGTCAGAATCCGTCATCGTGATAAAGGGATACGGCCTCCAGGAGAATCCACCTAGATCTCGCGTCTCCAGGGTTAACACGGCAACCACAGCCACCTGGGTTCCAGCCGAGGGTCTTCAGCTACAGCGCAACTCACAGTAGGCTGGTCTTAACATGACTGGGTTGATGTCGAAATATAGCAATATTTAATCATCAAACCTAATTCGTAGATGTAGTATCATTAGCTGTATAGCCATAGTGTATAGCCATAACATATTCTCTCCCACCATTGCCAACTCATCACACCGCTCATTTCATTATTATTTTCATCTTTATGATTATTACACCTTGCATTTACTCTGTAGATAGTAGTTTAGTTAATAAACTCCTTTATTTACAGCCAGTTGTTGTCCTGTTGTATTCTTTTGACGTAGAGACTGGAGATCCATTGAATCGAGAAGTCATGGCTTCCGATATGAGATTGATAAATTTGGCAATGAAGTAATTCATTGTTGTCCTCCCAGAGGACTGGTGCCCCATTTCAACGAGAGTAAATTCTAAAATATGGCGTTAACGCTACATTGGCTTGACACCACTACATGTACTGTACATGTTAAGGTACATGTTTTGTACCTTTTTCGGTATGTTTACCCTTTAAATTGTGATGTAGACAAAAGTAAAAATCTAGTACTATACTCTTCATGAAGGGATACAATCTGTTGTGCAGTAGTCAATGGAGTCATAGAGCTCAGCTGACTCATGTTGCCACCCTCACATATCTATTGTACAAGCCCCTGTGGGTCTATTTCTTCTCTTCTCATGCACAGGTCACAAGTTCATGTTTTGTAAGGGTCATACAGAGAAAACCACCCCCCGGAGGTTGTGCTGTATTTCAAACCACGGTCTCAGGAGAAGGGCATCAGACATACAATACGACCCTGACCTGCTCTGAAACTGAGCTCAAAGTTAAGGTCAACAAAGGATGCTTTACTTATTGTTGCTGTGCGATGAAAATCTCCAAAATTTCAAGTTTTCAGCAGCTCGAGAAAATCAGCCTTGACCTCTTGTTGAGCTTAAAGACAATGCATTCTGTGTTCTTAACAAGCTTCACCAACTCAAAATGTATGAAGATTATCTCAGCCCACAGATAAATATGTAATACTTCAAGCAGAGTGAAAGCATTAAAAAAAAATTCTTTTTTTTTAATATATTGCTCTGAATCTGTTAAAGTGGTAGGCATGGGGTTCTAATAAGAGAAACTATATAATGGAAGGTGGAGTGTGGTGTCGTTTTTTACCCATTCCATAACCAAGAACACAAAATTCTAACAGTCTAATTGCTCTAACAGAAATTGCAAATCAGCATGTCCAGCTCACTAGTTAACAACTTATGACATTAACTAACCCAGCATTACTTCCCTAGACCAAGGCATTTCATGCACCTTTATTTTTTTTTTACAGGTTACGACAAAAAAACAAACAAACAAACAAACAAACAAATAAACCAACAAAAAAAGCTACAACATGGGGACCTATTCCAGATTCTCCTACCCATGGACAATGTTGTTGACGAGGAGTCTGGATCAGCATGAAACTCTCCTGCTTCAATCATCAGTACAAAAGATTGACAACTGCAGTACAAAACAAAGCAAAAACTACAAGCTTGCAGAGAAGTGAACTACGACTTGACTTTATTGCCTTTGAAGCTCAGAGTGAGCTGTTCCCCTGTCACCATCTTGTTAGTACCTGACTCCGCTGAACTGGCTAATCCAAAAATGGGAAAAGATGAGGGACGTGTGTGGAGCAGAGACTTTGGTGCATGCCAGCTTGTGGCAAGCATACGCGCACCCACTTGTCACTCAAAGCGGCATTCGCTCAATTATGCAGAAATTTAAGCCTTAATAAAAATTTAAATGGATGAAATATATAAAAATTCACCCCCTGTACAGTTGTCATTAAGGAGGAGATTAGTTGTAGAGACCAAAACCGTTTTTTGCTAGCAAGAGTGTTCATAACAAAACAAACAAAAAAAAACAACGTACATTTATTTTGTCGGTGTGGTGAAATTGATTGAGAAATGGATGCCCCCCTCCCAGTTTTAAATTCTCTCCTAGCTAATGTTAGCCAGCTATAGTTCAACTGATAAAGTCATTGTAAACCGTGTGTGCTGTATGAGAATGGAAAGCTTGACTGTTGTAGCAAAAGCAGCTAATGGCCACTTCATCTAGTGAAGAAAAAAAGAGACCAAATGCAGAAAAAACATGATTAAATGATTATTAGTTCAATATTCATATTTTAATTTGCTATTGACTACTTACATTTGATTTTGTGTTTCTCCTACAACAGTCATGGTAGAAAAGCCACTGAAACAACCTTTTCAGTGGCTACACCTCTCCATACAAAACCAGAGTTATAGTTATGAGAGAGGGATTCAGGCTAACATCAAGTCAATGCTCTGTCATTGGTGGACACTGTGGCGATTCTTTCAGATAGAATCTCTGTGTACTGGGCTGCAGTTCCAGATGACTTGTCGTCCATGGCTTTACCCTCCGCTGTCCTCTGACTCTCATTAGTGAAGCAAACACATTATCCACGCCGACTTCCATATAGACAGGGAGAAGGAGGAGATGGAGAGCAAGAAGTAATGAGCCGCAGTGTCCAGGTGAAATGAGCTCCATTAATCACACCATTGATTGGTCAGCTGGAGAAGTCCCTGCAGAAGCAGTTACGAATTGTGGAAACTGCACTGATCTATGGTTAACTATAAATTATATGTTCTGACCGTGGAGGAATAGTCTTTGTAGAAACAACTCTTTCCTCAATCTGTTTGTGTTTTTTGATCTTGATTACCTTTCTCCTTGTAGATGAAGAACTTGGCTTGAAAACTTCCTCCATCCTGTGCTCATTCAAAGATGTAAGACTCAACAGCGATTTGCACCAAAACTTTTAAATCTCACTCGCTCCACATCACCACCTTAGTTCCTTCTCTTTCCTCCCCCAATGTATTTTCTGCAGCACCAGATATATTATCATCAACGTTTTCATTTTTTAGTGTCCTGAGTCCACGAGGGGATCAAGAAAGCTTTTCTCTGATTGATATCTCAGAGAGATGTATGAGATTTTAAAAAGAAAGGCCAGGGAGGCCATTACTATGCATCACCCATCAAAGTATTAAGCATACCTATGAACATGAAAGAAGATGTTGTGATTTTCTGTGAGGGACTAAAGGAATACAGTCAAAAGATCTGTGATCACAATAGTGCAATGCAGGAGAACTGTTGTACCTGCATGTTCCGTCACTGCCAACAACAAGCTGGAGCACAGTGTTGTCAGTGAGGAATAACTTGCTCTGAGTGAATACCTTTATCTAAGAATTAAGGAACTGAACTTGGATTTCAAAAGGTTTTCATCTCTGATTCAAAGCAGACAGCCCAACACCTGGAGGAAGTGTATTAGCATTTTACCCACCCAGCTGATGTGGCACCACTGAACATGAAGCCATGAAACAAGTGCACCTGCAGTTTGTCTATCTTTGTTCTCATTGACAATTAGAAACTGGAGAGCAAGAAATAGATTTTCCTCACTGGGTTTGTCTTTGAAGCAGCTTCTCTGGAAATTAGATGCCTAAACTTATCATTCAGGTTTGGTTGAACCAAAGAGAGGGATTTTCTTTGGGCTTTGCATCAAACAACAGCCCCCCTCCTACTTCACTAGTGATGACTGATAAGATAACTGTATATTTTTTGGTCAGTGTGATACAGTTCTCTGCATTGATTTGATAAATTTCTGCCAACTGTTCTAAAACACATTTACGTCATTGTTATTATTCCTGGCCTCTTTTTACACAGTGATCACATGTTTTGAAAAATATTTAAGACAGAGGAAAAATTGAGAAAGAAAAGCAGCTGTGATGTGTGGGAGTGTGTGAATGTGAGGAAGGAAAATCTCTAAAAGTTATCCATCTTTGTTACAAATTATGTTGGACAATGTAAGGTTAAAATCAGATTTATTCTCACAAACATAAAAATGTCCAGGTTGGATTTGTCACATAAAGACACTGCCTGAAATATTTTGGTGATTTCATTTTTAGTTTTGTTAGTTTTTTATCAAATGAAATTAATTAATTGAGCTCACAGGTGGTGAGGAGGCTGCAAGTATAATGCAAGTACTACTTCTCATTATCATATTCGCAGATATTCCAGTGTACTCTCTCCTTGCTACTTGAAAAGCACATTAAGGGTACATTATTTCTGCAAATAGGAAGCAGGGGAGTGTGAACAAGCTTACGTCCCCAAAAACAAACCTTTTGTGCTACTAATTCAGAAGGCATATTCAGCTGGATGCAATCAGTTCTGGCAAGTGAATGGCTGTGTTCAATTAAGCTCATGCTACTTCTATAGTGATTGTCACTGAAGCGTCAGCAGAAGCGTAAGCATCAGCCCTCGTTTGTAAAGACCAGAGAATCTACCTTTGCAAGTCCACTGAGCAAGGCCACCTACAAGGTAAACAGCCCTATTTATGTTGAGCAAATAACTCTGTCCATATTTAGCACTGTAGCTGGTACCTCCAACCAGTTCCTGTTGTGTCCAGTATACAAAGAAGGTATCAGTATGATAAAAGACAAGAAAGAGAAATGAGAGAAAGAAATCTAGCCAACCTCCTGCCATTGCAACAGTCCTGACCCACATGTGCCTCCTTCTCTGTTGGACTGTGGCATTACTCATCTGCAGTTAACATAGCAGATTTTGTTCCTGCCTATGCTAACCAGTTATCCCTCGAGCCTCAGTTCTCACAGAGACCTGGATGAAACCTGAAAACACTACTACCCTGGCATTTTGCATTTCTGAACATGGCTGTCCACAACTCATCCTTGGCCATATGAACATCCACTTAGATAATTCCATCTCTGCAGACTTCTTGTCCCTGATATACTCAGTTGACCGTAAACAGATCTGCAGCTCACAAAGGTTCACAAAGCAAAGAAGTCAATCTCATTCTCACCCAAAATTGTGCCACAGACTGCCTTACAGTCACAGCTCTGCGCCTCTCTAACCACTGTTTTCTTCTGTCCCCTCTCCACCAAACCTGTCCACCCTAACCTGCCTCACCCATGGTTAACGGACACCAATGATCAAATGGGTAAAACTGTCAAATGGTCACTCCTATCTTCCTATCTTCTTCTCATCCAGTATCCAGTAAACTTTACTCAATCTTCCATCACCCCCACTAGACACAAACCTCTCAGCCGATATCTTTGCATCATTCTTCGCTTCAAAACATGGTGGCCATCAGTTGACAATTCTCTGACCCTCTCAGAGACAACCAGTCTCCCCCAGTTGAGTTCACATCACTCTCCACATTACTCTCATGCCCTTCTCTGCTTCCTCCAGTCAATAGCCCATCCCTTCCCCACATGGGTTCCCCAAGGATCGTCACCGACACCCCTTCTCTTTGCAATGTATACCACTAAAGGGGTCCAGTTGAGTAAGCAGATGACACCCAAATACACCTGTCATTCCCACCAGACAATCTCATGGTCTCTGCATGGATCTTGGCTTGTCTCTCTCACATATCAACATGGATGAAGGAAGGCCGTCTTCAACTAAACATCTGTAAGACTGACCTCCTAGTTTCTTAGTCTCTCTCAAAGTCTCTCTCTTAGTCCATCACAAAATCAATATCAAAGCTTGATGACCAGCTATCCTTCTCAGACCATGTTGCAGCTGCATCCCAGTCGCACTGCTTTGCACTACAAAACATAAGAAAATCAGGCCTTACCTGGTCCAGACCACAGTTATCTATCTCCTCCACTTCTGCATTGCCCTTCTAGCGAGCCTCCCCCTCACACACAGTGATACCCTTGCAGTCCAGAATGTGACAGCCCCTCAGGTCTTTGATCAGTCATAGAGGCTGAATGTCACTCCATTGCTCAATGACCACCATCTGTTACCCATGACCACCTGCATCAAATACAAGTCACTATTCCTTGCTTTCAGAGTGACTTCTGGGTCAGGACCCATACTTATGCTCCTTCTTGGCCACTGTGTTCCTCCAAGAAATTGTTGTCTGGCATTGCCATCCCTGCACATAGGCACTCACAGGCAACCACACTCCAGACTGTTCTCATTTGTGGTTCCCTGGTGGAACAAGCTATCAAATGCTATCAGAGCAGGGACATCACTCTCTATCTTCAAGAATCTCTTGAAGACTCATCTCTTCCGAGAGCACCTCCTGTCCTAACACCTCTAACACCCTCACATACGTAACTAGCACTTAGTATAAACTTTTTTACCTGATCTCCTTGCGCTTATTGAGTAGATGTAGTACTAAATACTTACACCAAGGTCTCCTACTGCACTGAAGCTTTAGTTTTGTCTATGACTTGTAAGTCGCTTCGGACAAAAGTGTCTACTAGATAAGTAAATGTAAATGTAGGTGAGTGTGTGGGTGTGTGTTGAAATACAAACCAATGAATGCAGAGTTGCTTAATTTGCAAATAGGAAAAATTGATAATGATTGGTTTGCTGGTCGTGTCTGTATCATGATGATGATGATGATGTGTGTGTGTGTGTGTGTGTGTGTGTGTGTGTGTGTGTGTGATTGATGGAAGAATCTGAATCATAGATCTATATAAACTAGAGGTGTTTCCAACAGAAAGCAACCTCTGCTGAGAACCTAAAATTCAAAACCTGGATTGTGCATATGTGGAGAGCGGATGGATGGGTGGGGTGAGGGGCCTCTGGAGAGCTGAGGCTGTGTCACCTATAGTCACAAGGCTAGATTTAGGAACCATTAGTAGGGCCCAGAAGACAACAAGCAGCGATCAGGTTCATAGGAAGTGAGCAGAACAGTATCCAAGAAACTCAACTCTCATTCAAGAGGTTTCTTCAGTTCTGAGTAACTGGTGAGGAGACCCAGGTTGGGTTGTTACCATGACCTCGATGACTGAGTATCTTGACAGACATCTTGATGAACATTTTAGGATGAACACCCTCAGAGTGGTGCGGCAGAATGAAAGGATAGCCAGGAAAATTGCAGACTACAAACCTGGATGACTGAGAATCTTCACTGACATCACAGATATACTGTGGGCAGGAGCCCAACCATCCAAACACAGTAAAAACAAGCAGCAAAATCAATTATAAACTGTCAGATAACCAGTGGAAGGCAAATACAGTTGCATATTGTAGCCTTGGAAAGCAGTATTATGTCTATGCAGGTTGTATATAGTAAATAAAAGGGGACCCAGAATAGACCCTTGTGGAATCTGACAAAAGAGAGGAGCAAGAGAGGAGGAGGCAAGGAATGAGTCAACCCAGAGCCAGATTACTGATGACAACACAGTTTTTCAGATGGCTGATTAAGACACTGTTGTTCACTTTGTCAAGGGGATTAAAAGGGAGTACAGTCTGCACCAGCTGCAAGTAATAAGTCATTGGTGACCTTGACCAGAGCAGCCTCAGTACTGTGCAGAGAATGAAAACCAGATTGACGTTTTCTTTAAAAATGTTTTTTTCCTGAATAGAGAAGGCAGCAGAGGTGGGTCTATAATGACCTATAACAGAGAGGGCAGGAACAGAGGCACATTTGAAGAGGGAAATGCCAATAGATAGAGAGCAGGCAATGAACACTAAAATATCTGGAACAAATGTCTTAATTTCTGCTATTAAAAACCAAGTGGGAATGAAGTCAAGATGACACATTAGTCAGCAACTGAAAATGTTAGTGTGATTATATGTTTCAGACAGGGTCAGTAAGTGCTGTGGAAGTTGTTGGTTTTGGTCTTTGTCCTTCATTGGTCGTTTCAGTACATTAGATGCAACTCCAGTTAGTAAACAGGAAACCGTAGGGGGCTTTGGCAAAATTTCTGCATTTTGACCATTACAGAAGTGGATAGATGAGTGTGAGAACAAAGTATAAAAATAAGTAAATTTTTTCACAGCTGCCTTTGACAGTGACAAAGTTTTATCAACAGGAGACATGGGATACAATCTTTTCATGTTGAACACAACCATTTCTGAGGACCTCAGCAACAAATCTGCTAAATCAACACAGTCCAGACATGCCCCCTTTTCTCTCTCTCTATCTCTCTTTGGTGATTATTTTCAGTGAGTGGAGACCCAGGCTCAAGAAGTGTTGCACATTTCAAACAGTCCAGAGAGGCTGGCTGCACAGCTACCCACTGGCAACCCGCCTTATTTGCTTTCCCTCCCTTTGTCTCAAATCTTGATGTAAGGAAAATAAGAGGGGCCTGCTCTGGACTTTATTTTGGTGCTACAGCCACGATGGACCCCTGTTAGTTTCCACAGACAAGTTTTCTTTCCTTTGCTCAGCAGAATTTTACTCAAATCTCAGGCAATTATGATAAGATCTGTGGGATTTCATTAGCCTCAGTCAAACACATTGTTAATATCAAACAAAAACATTTTAGTCTCATACGCAGACTTCCACAGGGATTAGGCCTCTCAGGAATATGTAAAGAGGAGGACGTGAGGGTTAAAATAAGATGACAGCTGACTGTATGAGACAAATGACTGTGGGAAATACAGGGAGCTCCATGAAGCAGTCAACCTGATGTAAACGGCTCTTTACAGAGGAACTGTGGGCTGTGGCCTTGTAAAGCAAAGTGCATGTTATGTATGTTGTGTTGTATGATCATAAAAGAACTGGCTAAAGGCAATGAAGGGAATAACCACAGGGTGTTCTACCTCCAGGATGAATGGTCAGTGGCCTGAATAGCCTGAAATATGTTTGTGTGAGTACACGGTGCATTTAAGTGTTTCTGTCTATTGTCTCTGCTTTCAGGGTGATGCATGTTTTTGTGTGCACTTGTGTTGTTTATCTAGGTTTGTGTTTGGCTTCACACACAACACACACACACACACACACACACACACACACACACACACACACACACACACACACACACACACACACACACATATACAGTATGTAAGATGTATGGTCCAGAGCTTTAAATCAGGTCAGCTCACAGACTTACAGCAGTTCCCATGTATTATCTACAGTAACATGAACAAACAGTGAGGTATGAAATAAGATTTATGACGGGACCTCTAAGATGCAATTTATTACTTATACACGAATGCATTTTCAAGTGTTTCTACACAAGAGAAAAAAAATTAAAATCTAGTGAAAAATATTATAATAAAAATAAGGTAATTATTTGACAGCATAGCAGTAGTAGATAGTAGCCTAAAAAACCCCAAATCATTAAAAAAATGGTTTGCTGACAACAAGCCTTTAGAAACTGTGTTCCCACCACATCCCTTAGCCAAAAATCTTCTGTAAACTGTTCAGCAGAATCGTTCAATATATATTTTAAAATCTGTGAGGAACAGTTCTGGGTTCATTGAGGAGCAAAGGAAAGAACATGGAGAACTTGTTGATACAGCCTCAATTTGTAGACATGCTCTGGTGTAGTTTAAGGTGCTTGATGTGTCCTCAAGTGGAAACTATACATGATCATCATTTTAAACTTTATAATATTTGGAGCTCTAAACTATGTCAGGTATTTAACAGCTGCTACAACCAGATCCCCTGATTGCAGTACTTAGTATTTGAAATGAGAGTAGCCACATAACTGGAGACAGATGTCCAGTCACTGCACAGGTTAATATCCCCCATTCACACTCTCTGGCTGAGGGGAGTGGTGAGGAACCTTATACTGGAGAAGCTCAGGTATGTGCTTCATGACTCGCCAGGAACATCTGACAAAATATGGCAGAGCACTGGGTTCAAAACTTTGTCCAAGGTAATGTTACGATGGAACAACGGCCATTCTCTGATTCACAATATCCAAACGCCTCCTCTTTGCTTTACTTACCTCATCCGAGACCCAGAAGAGGTGAAACTATTCAAAGTTCAGAGGAATCTCAATGCAAGTGGATTCAGGGATTACATCAGGACCATCTATCCTCAAATTGAGAGGAGAAACCTTTGTAGAGTTTTGTAAAGTGATGTTGGGTCTGAGCTCTGCCTCATGAGCTGGACACCATAAATGTTGGATCTTCGGTTGTCTATCACTTTATTGGATATCGTAAATTAAGAAAATATTAATATTAAAAATATTAATATTAAATAATAACTTAAAGTCCTCTGGGGCACCAGCCTAAATTAATAGGCAAAATAGCCAATATTGTTTCAGTCTCAAATTATGACTATTAATCTGGAACTCTGATTGATAATTACCTTAATAACTATAACCTTATTACCATATCAGCAGTAAGTTAAGTTGAAGGATTGTAATTCTACTAAATAGAGGTTGGCAATATTCACACTTGTGCACCAGTAGTTATACTTAAAGACATTTATTTACAATGGAACAGAGTAAAAACACAATATGTAATGTAGAATATACAGGTGTGTGTGTGTGTGTGAGTGTGTGTGTGTGTGTGAGTGTGTGTGTGTGTGTGAGTGTGTGTGTGTGTGTGAGTGTGTGTGTGTGTGTGAGTGTGTGTGTGTGTGTGAGTGTGTGTGTGTGTGTGAGTGTGTGTGTGTGTGTGGGTGTGTGTGTGGGGACACAGACAAAGGCAAGATGGCCGACTCAAAGTGGTCACTGTGACCACATGACCTGGAAAAAGAAGACTTGGCGATAAACAAAGAAACAACTCAAAATGGCCACCGAGACCACCTAGTGTGTGGGGGAGGGAAGGTGGGAGTTTCTTGGTTAGCCTGGCTCATGTAATTTAAAGGTACCAGGTTAGAGGGAGGAGGTTATCTGCATGCAGGTTCTAGAACTGAGACGTACTACAGGTATGTGTGTGAACATACAAGTACCCAATGGCTCTCATCCATAGTCCCCACTAGGATCTCTTCCAGGGTCTCCTCCATGGTCCCCTCCAGTGTTTCTTCCACACTACGCACCAGGATCTAAACCAGGATCTCCTCCAGGGTCTCAGAGTGAACTAAAAGCAATATCATGCTGTTGTTTGGTAACTAGATTACTAAGCTGATGTGGCAACATTTTCAGCATTTCTGAATTTGGCAACTGCGCACTCTGTTTGGAGGAAGGGCACACGGGTAAAGCATCATCATCAGGAGTAGCCTTGATACAATGAGTGTGGAGCAAACCACTTACCAGGGATGTTTAGTTTTTAATTGCAGTCCTATGATCACGAGAGTGATACAGTTTTAACATATTTATATGACAGACATGAGTTTTGCGCTTTCTATCAGGAGTGCTGATCACATAATCTGTATCACTCAGTTTCTGGTGGATACTGTATAGGCCGGAAAAGTGCGCAGAGAAAGAGCCAACACTTTAGCCCAACTTTGAAATGTTGAGCTACAGCGGAACAGCAAACTGAATTTTCATCTCTGTCTGGGAGCTAGCCAGCTCTTTCTGTGCAAAGGAACAGGCGTGATGTAAATCTTCTCTGAGGATGACTCTGCCGAGAGAAATTTATCTTTAAGTGCTTTCAGAGGGCCGTGAATAGTATGACCGAAAACAAGTTCTACTAGACTGAATTCTAAGGATTCTTGCACTGACTCACGGGCTGCGAAGAGGACAAAAGGGATGCCTTCATCCCAGCTTTTGTCCATCTCCAAACAATATTTACACGCAGCATGGATTTGAAAGTTTGGTGCCACCGTTCCAGTGCTCCCTGTGATTCCGGATGGTATGCACTGGAGACGACATTTCCTACATTTAAAGACTCAAGGACCTGTTTGAAGAGCTTAGATTGGAAATTTGTGCCCCGCAGCCCTTTCCCTTTGTTCTTCACGTCATATGATTCATTTTCTGTTGATTATTTGGTAGTCAAGCTTTAAGTAATTTTGTGAAGGTGCTCCTCCACTATTGACAGCTATTTTGTGTTTGTAACATATGTTTTTTGGTCACTAATCAATAAAAGGCAGAACTTGCCTGACTACATCTACAATATGTTGCATTCCTTATTCCTAGACATTTGCAGGTTGTAACATAAATGGGGGCTTGTCTGGGATCAATTTAATTCCTGTGAAATTCGAAAGGATAGTTGTTTAATGGCTGATTGTTTTTTATTGGTGCATACGTAAATGGCATTGTTTCATTTGGATCAGTTCCTTCAAAGTTCCTGCCCTTTTGCATCACTGGTCCAAGCCGCCAATCACAACCCTGCCTGGTCCCATCCTCAAACTGATAAAAGCTGCTTCATGAAAATGTCAGGGGCGGCTGTGATTTACTCTGAGCAGTCCGCCTCTGTGCCTCTCTGTTGTACATTAACTTGTGTGATGGTTAGCTCTAAAGTTAACTTCAGTCTTTTTGGTCTGTAAAATGATGTTAACTTGTTAGGCATTAGTTCAGTGATGTCGGGATCTGAGCACTAGGTTTAAGTTAATTTGTTTGTTATTTTCATACTTATCTTATTTCGGCACCACACCTACAGATAATTCGACTGTCTAGTTTAACATTAGGTCTTATGGGTGGCTGCTGGAGTGTGTTTTGTGCTTGGCAGGTAAGATTAATATAGACAGGTAGGTCTTTATTTGGTTTGTTTCAGCTGTAGTAATTCAGTGGGGATCCGTTGGATTAGGAAGAGCGGTTTGTTTTGTTTGCTTCATGATTTGGCACCACCTGCAGCCACTTCCCTTTGTTCTATGCCTCATTTGATTCGTTTTCTGTTGTTTCTTTCGTATTCAAGCTTTAAGTAATTTGTGAAGGAGCTCCTCCATTATTGACAACTATTTTGTGTTTGTAACCTGTGTTTCTTTTGGTCACTAATCAATAGGCAGAACTTGCCTGACTACATCAGCAATATGTTGCTTCCCTTATTCTTAGACATCTGCAGGTTGTAACAGAACTGTAGTGAAATCATGGTTCACTAAACTAAACTTTTATTGTGTATCTGTTTTTGTTTGCTTGTTTGTTTTTGTTCATCTCATATCTGCCTCTGTGTGTTACTGATAAATTCAAAAACCAATAAACACAAACAAACAAACAAACAAACAAACAAACAAACAAACAAACAAACAAACAAACAAACAAACAAACAGATTGCAGTCTGACCAACTACTTTAGGTAATTTTGGTATGGTTTTATCAAGATAAAGGTTACAAATTGAAGACAGCGAAAAGAAAAGTCAGAGGCTCATACAAATGAAGTGCAATAATAAATGACAAAAATAAATGAGAGTCTTACAGTTTGATGGTTTTGTTCTTCTGGAGCAGTTTAACACATAATGAGTGAGGAGTCTGTTTCAGCTGGGAAGTATTATTTACTACACCTGCCCTCACCTGTGACCCACTTTACATGTCGACATATATCAAACGGACCCTGTGTCACTGCGCGGTGTATTTGTGCAGGCTTTTCTAAGCAGCTCACCTGTGAGCAGTCCAATCATGTGGCATGTGGAGGTTTTGTACAGGACATTACACTGTTAGCCACAGTCCCACTGCTGCAGGTGTCAGTACCCACAGACACTGTCCTCAAGATGGAAACCAGCACTTTCAAGGAATAATTCTCAGCAGGATCCCAGGACCACTGCTTCACTTCAACAAAATAAGATCTTGCTGCTTGTGCAGCCTTAGCAGTTGATGTTTCAGGTGCTTGTTTATGAGTCTGCTGTCATGTTACTGTCATGTTACTGTCTGTGTACCTGTGGGCAGGAGCTTGCTGCTGTTCCCTGCTGCGCTCTCTGCAGTCTTTGCTTTGGTAGTTACGGTGTAAAGTAGCTGCAGCTGAGCTCATTGTCGCTGGGATGTTGCTGACATGTGCATCACTGGAAGATGTTTCCATGTTTTTAGGTGGTAATTGATTGATATCAGTAGTCATCATTCTTCCAATTGATACCTCTTGTAAACTCACAAGACATGTTGTAAAAACAGTAATTGAATTCTTTGGAAAGAACGTACTAACAAATACATGGTTTGGTCAACAAAAAAATGAACAAAAAAACAAAAAATAATTCTTGTGTTTCTCAGAACATAACTGAATTAAGTTCAATCAACTCCCAAAAAATTGAAATGTTGATGTCTTTCAGAGTTCCTCAAGTGCATTTTGTTTCTGACTTTAGATATAAGAATTATGTAGCGCTGAGCTCTACTGTTTTTACTGTTAAAATGGCTTAAACTTCTTCATCTTTGCCCTTGTCCTCTTCCTCACCATGGGCCTCTAATCACTGTGCCTGACAGCTGACAGTGGCCTCCTCCAAGTGAATATCAGTGTCATCCTCTAAATCATTTTATTTACAAATCATAAATTGTCACTTTTATTTATGATAGAGGCTGGGTTATTTGGATTGTAAGTTGTTTGGACAGGTCAGTGCAGATGTGTGAAGTGTAGCATGTCAGCTGCATTGAACCTAATTTACCAAGTAGGCTGAAATGCACTGCTATAATTTAGCTCTGGCTAAAAGGGTTAGGTTAGGGGTTGTTAACAAGCAGTGGATTTCTGGTGGCTCTTGTTAACTGAACATGTTGGAGCCCATTATCTTATATGATCAGAATGGACTCAACTTGACTTTATTGACAGTAGAAAACCAGACAAATATTAACCCTTTCTCATCAAATCTCAACTTGTGCAGCACTTACACAGGATTTAAGACTTCATAATGGAATTTTCATTACTAATGGTTCAGTGGCAGGTGTGATGAAAACTGACAGTGCACCACAGATGGCCCTTTGTAGGGAAACATTAAAGTATCTGAAAACAGTCATTCACTCAGCTTCTACTGTAAGCCAGCTGCAGCTCGGTGTTGTCACCTGTACAGCAGGACAGAGACATGTCTATTCACAGTGTGGAGCAGAGCTGTGGAGAGTGTGTATTTATAGTAAGCAGCTGCGTTAGTGGTGAGTAGCCGTGGCTCTCTGACAGAGTTACTTAGCAAACCCCTGTGGGCTCAGACTATCTATCCCTTTTACAGGGAAGTCATTATAAGAAGTGGATTATACACGACAGCAGAATCTCATTTCCAAACCTCTCAGGAATGCAGGCTGAAACGTTTGGATTAAAATACTTGGGAAGAGCCTATCCAAAATATGAAACATAAATTTGCACTCAATCTGAAATGCTCTATACAGTTTAATTTTTAACTCTGAGACTCTGTGTTTATCAATAAATAAGATGTATTTATCAATGGACACACTGGGACTGCAAGCCAAAGCCTCGGCCCTGACTTCATGTTTGATTGCTCAGAGCATCTCAGATTCTGATGTGATTTAATCTCTCCTCTAATCCCACAGCACACAGACACTTTGACCTGCCAAATGTATGAGACAATTATGCAGCCATCTAATTTCCTCAAGGCTTCACTGATGTCAAAAAAATGGATTACAAACAGTGTATTCAAACTCAAATCTAAATTGGTCAAGATGATATTTAAGTTAGAATAAGCATAAAGGTTTGGAAAAGTACCAGGTTTTTATTATAAATCCACTATCAGCAGGGCAACCAAGGGTCACCATTAATTTACACTGAAATACAAGGAATTGCTGGTTAATGACTTCAACCCCAAAATGTCAGTTTTCTTACAAGCAAAACATCTTTAGCACAAGGTCATTTTTGAAGTGATCCAATGTGGATTTTGTAAGAAAAGGGTCATGAAACCAAAGTCAGTCATAACTTGAAAAGAAAAAGTGTGGCTGTGGCTCAGGAAGTAGAGCAGGTCTTCCACAAATCAGAATGTCAGCGGTCTGATTCCTGACAGCTCCAGCCCACCTGTCAAAGTGTACTTGGGCAAGATACTGAACCTCAAACATCTGTGTGTGAGCGTGTGTGATAGAGAAGCATTGTATACTGTATATAGAAAAGGAGCCATGTGAATGGGTGAATGTGACTTGTAGTGTAAAGTGCTTTGAGTGGTCGATAAGACTAGAAAAGCCCTGTATAAGTGCAGCCAATTTACCACCTACAACAGAAATCAATACACTACCACAGCACAGCTGAGACACAACCAGGGCCGTAACTAACAAATATTTTCATTATTGATTGATTTGATGATTAGAATTTTCATGACTGGATCAACAGTTTGGTTTGTAAATGTCAGAAAATAAAGAAAATTGTGAAACACAGTTTCCTGAAGCCAGCGGCAAAGAGGGAATTGATTCTTACTGAGCCCAGTTCTGCTGAGTGCTCTGCTTGGCTTCGTGTTGTAACGTTTCAGTGATTCCCCTCATCTATAAATCCGTCTAATATAAAAATGGTGCCTTCCATGAACGATTCAGTACATAGGGCACTATGTTGAAAATGTGACTCTTCATGTTTGGCTGTGTGTGTTAGGAGAGCGATTGTGTAAACATTATGCAGCTCTTATACTCTTGTTTTAGATATTTCGTATGGTAGCCAAAAGTGCGGGTCTCTTACAGACCTGCCAACCTGTACACATCAAAGTACACTGGTACGACTTGTCACTGTATGGACACAAAAAGCTGGTGCTATTCACATGTTTTGCTCTTGCTCTAAGTTATGTAATTTTTTGCAGGAATATTTTTAGACTATGTCTGAAATATTAAAGATGAAAATTAAAAATTGCCCTGTAATTGCAATATAATGTAATATGTGTGTCTCCTCAAGCTTGGGTCCTACACCAGAGCCCTGGGAGTTTGAAGGTGTTGTGCAGTATCTTAGCTGTTCCAAGGATTGTGCTCCTCTGAACAGAGACCGCAGATGTTGTACCTGGAATCTGCTTGAGCCACTCTCCCAGTTTGTTGGTCACACCCCCAAGTGCTCCAATGACCACTGGCACCACTGTTGCATCTTTTCTAGCTCCTCTTTCAGCCCTTGGTATTTTTCAAGCTTCTCGTCTTCCTTCTCCCTGATGTTGCTGTCGCTCAGGATTGCTACATCTATCACCACTGCTTTCTTCTGTTGTTTGTCGATCAACACGATGTCCAGTTGGTTAACCTTCACCAGTTTGTAAGTCCCACAGGATCGTAGCTCGGTCATTCTCAACCACCTTAGGAAGTGTCTTCCATTCTGACCATGAGACTTCCAGCAGATGTTCCTGTGCACTATGCCAGCCACTCGGTTATGGTGTCCTATGTATGCTGGTCCTGCCTACATCTTACACCCTGCAATTATGTGCTGAACTGTCTCAGGAGCATCTTTGCACAGCCTGCCCCTGGGGTCCTGTCTGGTGTGGTAAACCCCTGCCTCTATTGATCTTATTGGGACTAAGAAAAAAGAGGATGAGTACTACAATCACACTCCCTGTTATATGCTGTACCAACAATCATCAATGCATTGAAAATGCTTTTTAAACCTTCTTCAATTAAGAAATGAGTACAAAAAAAAAAAAAAGCTGGTGCTGTCTTGTGAGTAGGGCTGTGTGATCTTATCCATAATCAGAAGAGTGACCTCTTTCTAACCCTAACCCTAACCCATTACCCTGAGTGATGACACTGGGGTGATAAATACATTTTATGGCTATGTTAACATTAAGCAAAACTATCATCACTAAGAAAGCATTAATTATTTACATTTGGTAATCACAGCATTCACAGTATTCACTCAAAATCAAAATCAGCAGGGGGACGTGAGCACAAACAGCTGTTTATGGCTTGCAGTTGTTGCATGCAGGTTAACTTGTTGTAATTTAAGCATAAGTTACCATGGCGATTTACCCTGGCAACAAGTGAACTACTGTCATAACCGTGAAAACCCAGAGTTGAAACTGAAGTAAACTTCCTGAATGATTTGCACTGAAGGAATCCAAACCAGGAGAACGGCAATGCCAGCAGTGGTGGCGAAGACAACAATGCCCATGATCCTACGCCACTTCACAATGTCACCAAACGCCATCTTTTGTTATTGTTTTGATTAAGAGATCCCGGGCAGCAGAAGTTCCATACTATGCATTGAAGGTTCTTTTTATTCTTGGAAGTGATGGACCTTCATAATAACCATCACTGATTATTATAATAATGGAGCATCTACAGTATATTAGCTTTGGCCTCACCACTTCATGTTACTGCTGCTATATTGTTGAACATTGTAATAAAAAAGTTGCCTTTATCTGAATCAGGTTGTTCCTTCACTTGAGTGCTCACTTAAGCTATGCGCTGTCACAAAAAGTGCCTGTGTCTCTGAAAGAGGCTAATTAAAAATGATTCTAATTCTACCACTGACTATGGATCTTATCTTTGACGATCTGTGCATTGCGTCAAAAGCAATTAAGGAAACTGGATGGGCTAAGTTGGCTTTTGTTCCCCAGTCAGTTTAATTAGTGTGATGAATAGTGTAAGAACCAGAATCTAAATACCATTCAGCACAGAACTCATCGGATGAGCCTGATTTGTCCTTTATTTCAAACTCTGCAATTGGCTCTTTGGTAATAATTTGCTTTCTCCCCACTCCCAGCCATAAAACCTACAGTAAAAGAAATGAGGAGATGGGTTCATTCATCAACTAATGAAGATAAAGTCAACATATAAGCATCTGTAATTATTCTAGATCTCATCTGTATACCTGTCGTGTTCAGTATGTTCACTCTCCCTGAGGCCTGAATAATTCAGTCAGGGATTCCTGAGGTTCTGTGGTCACTTTGGACCTGAAGTGGATTCATAATGAGTCACTCTGTTGCATCATGACTTTTATGTCTACCATTCTGGTAAAATGGGCATGAATGCTAAATACATCAGTGTGCATTTCAGTGAGAGAGTGGAGGACGACGTCTCATTTACTCCTTTCTCTGGAAATATTGATCCAACCTGACCATTGGAGTGGTTTCCATGTTAAACAAATTGTGCTGTAATGGGTCCAGTTCTGAGGAATCCTGTTCTTATGTTTCAGTGATTCCCCTAAGAGATATCTGTAAATCTGTATAATGGAAACATGGTGTCTCCCATGATCCACGCAGCGTCATCATGGGGCGGTTCGTTGAAACTGTGTTCCTGTTGAAAATTGACATTAACATTATGTTGCTTCTCTTAAGGGAATCAAGACAAACAGGTAAAACCCTGCAAATTATGTGTGTTTCTTTTACTTTTCTAGTGTGAACAGTATACTATATCGATGTATGTGGTATCGCCTGACATACAAGTTCAGGCACCGGACTCCGTATTGGTCAGGCAAAAATGGTATCGAAACATCTGTACATTTATTGCTCCAGACATTTTCCACTCTCATTTGTTAGTGAGGTGGATATACAGTGCAATGATGGAGAGGCTGAAATGAAATAGAGGCAGATGGGGTAATCGTTTAATAGCAGGACAGCTACCGGTGCTTGTTCATACTGATATCCCCCAGGTCCTGTTAAAGGAAGAGTGCAGTAGACGATATATACACACACTGTCCTAAACAGTCATGTAAGACATCCGCACTGACAAATGAGTCAGAAATTATCTTTGGATTTACTTGCATCATAGCTGGGACCAGCCTCCCACATGATAAATGATGCATGGCGATATCCAGCCTGCTACTCAGACAAATGGAATACATGTCCTCTGTGTGTGTGTGTGTGTGTGTGTGTGTGTGTGTGTGCGTGTGTGTTTGTGTGTGTGTGTTCACCTCTAATCCTCACAAACACATATACATGCAGAGCTGGAGAAGATAGATGATGCAGACTTCCTTTTTTTCTGAGAACATGCTCACACACATACAGTGATGGATAGATGGCATTCTCTGGCCAGCCCAGCCCATTAGAGCTGCATGCTATCCTCTCCTCTCCTCGGTCCACCAAACCTCACCCAGGGGGTCAACAACAATCTAAATTTCAATTAAAGTAGAAAATGCCACTGATAGAGACCGAATGAATGTTGACGCCTCTTCGTCTGAGGGGTCCAGGTTTCAGCAGCTGCTTTGGAAAAAAGCATTTGGGGCAATTATTTCATTATCTCAAATCCGCTCACAGCGGGCCAGGGTTGCAGCTTGGCCGAGATTAGCCGGAACCACAATTATTGTTACAATTAGAAAGCAGACAGCACCAGCAGAAGAGTTTGGCCCTGGGAAAAACTGAATGTCAACTTAAGACTGTTATTAGAAAGCTGAAGGTGAAGAGGAGAATGCAGAGAGGGACGGGGCCGGTTTGGGAGAGGTTTTTTTAATTGTCTGTTTTCCATGTTGTTCACAGGCTATGGCATGCAATTTGTGCTTCACTGCAAAGCCTGAAGTCTGAGGGAGGATTTAATGAGTTGAAGAAAAAGAAGGAAAACGTGAAGCATCTCCCTACAACAACTTCACATAAACTACATTTGGAAATTGAGCTGCATAAAAAGTAAACTTTGCCTGTTATTGTCATGTGTGGGTGACTGATCTGAGCATAGATTCACTGACAATAGAAAGAATGACAGAATAATATCGAATGTGTTGCCCGGGGACAGCAGGTGAACTTTGGCCTGCTGAACATTCCTCAAGAAAAAACTCACACCATCGAGCTTGTATTCAACGACTGTTTGGAGAAGAATAAGAAGAGACAGCTTTGAAGCCTGGAGTGAGATGTGCACCCTGTACCTGTGTGATTCTAATTAGCATTTGTTATACAAATCCAGTCCCGCTGTATCTTACTTACGTCATACTTCTCCAATTACTGCTAACAAAATCAGAGCTCACTCAGTAGTGCAGATCTGTCAGTAGTACCATTTATGAGGCCTGTTCAAGGTGGGAACGCTGCACTGTTATATCACCTCACTGTTCTGTATGAGAGATATGAACACTGAATGGGGGGACTGTTACATGCCAGGCAGATATGTTTTGTTTTCTTGTGTTTCAGGTGTAGAGTATTTGTTAGGCTTTGTTTTGTTATATTAATTTCAATTCTTTGGCACAGCCACCTTGTCCAGTCCTCCCCCACAGTTTGGTTATTTGGTTACATTGTACACCCTTGTTAAATAAAAAAAAAGAACCTTGAGTTTTCACCAGTACTTTGGCTCTGTCAATTGTTTGATTGTCAAGTTACTGTCTATTGTTGAACTTAACAAAGGCATTGTTGCATTCCAGAATGACGTCATGGTATGTAAAAATCATACACAGGGTGGCCTTATGCTGGCTTTGTTTGGTTCAATGTAAACAAGCAAAGCCAGCATAATGAGGAATGTGGCATCTCTGTTTAAACAAGCTAGTGTGAGACCAGAGCGGGAAAAGAACAAGATATGATAGGATGGAGGGATAGAGGAGTCACAGGCGACATACTGAATGGGAGATTAGTGATGTAAGAGAATAGCAATTATTGATTAACATGCAAGTACTGGTCTTTGTTGTGGTGTATAGTAACAGTTCTGTTATAGTATAGTAACAATTCTGTTACTTTACACAGTTCTGCTTCCTGTTGACCGTAACCATTAATAACAGCTGCTTAAACAGCTGCACAGCTTACATTGATAATAGCAGCAGTTACTATAATAGTCCTTAATCATTTTTCAGACAGAAATAGACAAAAGCAGCTTGTCATTTGTAGACGGCAAGTGTTGATTTTGCAACTGACTGAACTGGCTGAAAATGCTGCCTCCTGCTGACTTTTCAGTGTTTCCATCTGACTTGTTTTACAGTGAGGATTTTTTAAACCAGTGCTTTAGAATGTATTCCACACATTTAGCATTGCACTCTTATAATACCATTATACTGTAGTAGTGTAATGCTTTGCTTTTTTCTTGGTGAAAATCAGGATAGTTTTTTTGAGCTTCAGATATATTCAAATGAGACAAAATAAAAAGTTTTGACTTATAGACTTCTGACCTGTGATGTGGTTGGAAAGTAGACACTGCTCCAAGCCTAAACATTTGAGAAACACTGTTATATGACAATAAACAATAATCATTGTATACATCAAATTATTAATGGGGAAAAAAAAAAAAGTTGTCATAGCGATAATTAAATAATTGTTAGTCTGATTAGTTCACTTTCTTACCCTACACCCCCAGTTTTTAATTTCTCTAAAAATCTGGGTTTAGACTACTTTTAAAATATCAGGGCGTCAAGTGGCGCAGTGGGTTGAGCAGGCGCCCCATATGTAGAGGCTACAGTCCTCGCTGCAGTTGGCCCCGGTTCGAATCCCGCATCGGACGGCCCTTTACTGCATGTTATTCCCCCTCTCCCTGCCTCCCCATTTCCTGTCTCTCTCTACTGTGCTATCAATAAAGGCATAAAAAAGCCCCCCCAAAAAATATATATACTAGACTACTTTTAAAATATATGCAAGGGTACTCCCCAACACCTGGAAACAGACACTTTGATGTGTGAAATCAAGAGTTCTCTTTCAAATAATACACTTGATGGATACATGTACCAAAACACTGAGGCTAAAGCTGCATGTAGCTTTGTAGGATGTGGTAATGTGTCTGTGCGTGTGTGTGTGTGTGTGTATGTGTGTGTGTGTGTTTAAAGGTGAGCAAACATTCAGTTGCTTGTGGGTTCATGACTCAAAATGGAAACAGTTTTGAGGTATGAAAACAAAGGATTCAATTGATTGACCAATTAACACAGTATTAGGTGCATGATGATAAAACAGATATGTCCATTAGAGCAGCAGCAGGTCTCAGAGGAGAAATTAATCTATTGACGTTCTGATCTCAGTCTTTTTCTACATGTCTCCATTAGAAAAAATGTAAGAAAATTGTGTTTGGCAAGTGATCAATCACTGACATCATTGCTGAGTTATTATCCAGGCTGCAGCAGCAGGAGCAGGTAGCATTGCAATTACATTGTCTATATGGTTTACAATATTGAAACCTGTCAAGAAAACATCTCAACAGGTGAAAAGCAATCTGTGACAACAAACTGTTTCAGCTCAGCTGAAGGTCTCAACATGCACACACACACATTACACTTTTTCATAAATGTGAATTAGTTCTACTTAGCAGCACAGCTAAGATGCTGTTAGGGGGGATGAGCATCAACCAGAGAGTTTTTAGCAAGGGGATAATAATTGGAGATCTGAAGAGGTCGTCCTACCCACTAATTGACTCCAGCTTAGAAGTGGGCCCCAGCTGACACTTTCCCAGCCAGCTCATATCAACAGTTGGTATAAATGTAGTGGTGAGGTGGCAGACATGGCATTCAGCAATGGCAGTGTAACTAGTTTTTGATTTGTTTCACAACAGGGAAGTAAATGGAATGAGATCTCCAGCACCGGGGTGTGTGTGTGTGTGTGTGTGTGTGTGTGTTTTTCCAGTTCCAGGAACACATAATGGTAATCATAGTCATAACATTAGCATCTAGGCATGATAATGTTTGGAGCAGCAGCGTTAGCAAGAGCTAATGGGAACATAATGATAGTGTGTCTGATTGCTGGGAGGTGGCATTGGTTTGGTGTCAGAGGAACAGCAGAAATAAACATGTACAAAAAACGGTTTTGGTCTCGCAGCCCACTCTGACTGAATTCACTATACAGTATTTACAGTCAATGCAACACAGGAAAACTGATTGGTGGACAGGGAGCCATACATCTCATGTAAAGATGAAAAAAAGACATGGTATGAGCTGGAAAGAATTGCAGACAATGCAGCGATAGTTCCATCCACGCACATTCTTCTTTCAGCTCCATGTTGACATGATGCATCACATCATTTGTGCAGATTTGTACATTATGCAGAAACAAACATTGGTCAAATATACTCATTTTGGTTATTTGCTCTTAATCCACAACTTCTCTTGAAATTCTACAAGTCATTCCCTCCTTCCTTTCCATTTTAAGCACATAATCTCACATCATGGAGAAGTTGTGCAATGTTGCTCCACTGCTGTAAATCAGTGCTGAGTTAATCAAGCTCAGTGGAGGTAGATGCAGCAGGTCGGCGGGTGATCAGCTCCTGACTGGGAGGCTTTCTGACTGAGTCGACTCCCAGCAGAAGAACTCATTATCAAACTTTAATAATATGAATAAATTAGTTGTCCTCTGTTGATAGGAGAAGGCCTATTAAGCAAATAGCAACACTGGAAATTAACAGCTTTAAATGGGTGTGGGAAACACTCATAACATAAATGTACAAGAGGTAACAAAAAACCAAGATGGAAGTCAACTGTTTACCAGGGTTAATGTATTGTTGGATGTTTGATTTACTTGTGTTTAGCCTGGGAAAACAGAAGTTCCTTTACCTGCCATACTACAACTACAAAAACTGCAACACAATTAAAATAATACTGGTAATAATAAAAAAGACTATATTTGCATTGACATATTTGTTGGACAGTCCATAAAATACAGATGGGAACAAGTGTGCTCAATGTTTTCATTTAACTGATTGAAAGTTTTAAAGGGCTTAACAGGTAACAGTCTGTAATTACTGTACAGGGTACAGAAGGCTGCTAATGCCACTGAGGTTGATTTGTTAGTGCTATTACTGACATGATAGATACAGGTCAGAGTTGAACTAGTCTATTTTGAGGGCATGAGTTTGGTGTCCTCTGTCTGAACCTTCAGATACTTCACTAGTGGGATGAACTAGGAAAGAAATCACAACCCCAGTAACCCCGTGTTTTGCATTTTGTGTAACATTGTCCACACTAGATGTTTGATTATCAACACAGCTGTTTACAGGCAGCTCGTGTCATATATGTAACTGCGACTCAACGCCTTTTTTTAGGCTACAACTCTGTTCTCTTCTGTTTTGTGTGCAGAACTACAGTCATTAAGTACTGCATTGCCAAAATGGATAATCAAGAGGTGGTCCAATTAAAATTAACTTCAGTCAAAATCACTGAATAATCCAATGTGTGGTAAAAATGCAGGTGAAAACCAGTTTTGGGAGGATATCTCACATCATTTAGTCAAACAATTGAAGGTTAAGGTCATATGCCACTTCCCTGTGACCATCACAGCCTCATACTGGCTGATTGTTGACTGACCTGAGGGGGGCATCAGATCAGCTGTGAAGTAGACTGTTGGCTAACCAACATATGTTGACTGAACCACGTGACATGTCAGTGATCTCCATATCAATAAGTCACCCTTTTGTTGATTAACTTCTGAGATGGCAGCTTGCCTGGCTCCCTATAGTGCCTTACTGCTAATTATTTATAAGTCCCAGCAATATGGATCTGGAGTGCTAATGAGATGGCACCCGCTGCTTTGGCCCCCCTCCCATCAGCAGCAGCACCAGGCCTTAGTTAAAGTTTTAAAAGCATGCCACCGGTTGACACGTGCCATGGACTCAGCTGCCAATGAGACTCCAGTCATTGATTCAATGCGGCTGTGAAATGGACTTATTTTTTTCTCTGTGTGTCATACATTCACTGGGGTAATGATAAGTGTCTGAGCTGGCTGTAGTCAGAGAATGTGACTATCACTAATGGCCAGCAGTTTGTTCATAGAACTGCACACACTGCTAAGTATGCATCATTATTACCTTTCTTTTCAAATCTCTCCCTACCATTACACTCCTCAACACCACCCTTACATGTATATTGCCTCCTTTCAGAAATCCTTCCTCCACATTTTCTCTCCTCATACCTTTCTCTCCCTCTCTCCCTTCCTCTGCCTACTTCCCTCCTTCTCTCAGAATGGTGCCATCAGTCCTCATTGAGGCCATTGCCAAGGCTCATCACGCAAAGTGCCGCTGGCTGCTGCTGAATGCATCTCTATGGGCTAGCAGTGAGAGCCAGGGGACAGGCCAGAGGATACATCTGCCATGACACTAATGCACTGACTCAGTGCTCAACTCTGTGGCCTGGACAAGCCCCTCAGGGCTCTGGACACACATACAGACATGCATGCACACACAGGAAATGAAGAGTGTGTGCTTGCATAAACAATAACAATGTAGTTGTTTGGATAGATGTCTGGAGATTCCTAAATGTTGAAGAATATACATTTACACACAAATATACAGAGAGTCAGGCATGCATTGGGGCGCCCCAGGTCCCTCCACTGTCTACTCTTATGTTCACATAGAAATCCAGACCACAGCCCATTTTCCAGCAAGCATCTGGAATACAAACACCATCGACCCTCTGGCCACACGTTCTCTGCCAAGATAAAATTTGCTTCCTTCCAACAGCGTTTTGTGTTTGCCTCTCTTTCCCCGAGCTTTATCTCCCTCACATCATTGTAAATTGCCTTCCTTTGTGAGATGTACAGAGTGATTCTTAGAAACACACACACACACACACACAGGGGATTTTGTGGGGATACTGGGAGTGCTGCAGCTGTCGTCCTAACAATGATAAATGGCAAAGAGACGAGTTGAGATGTGGGGTTTTGTCTCTGTTTGCGTCTGCATCAATTGTCCCCCTGAGCAGAATGGTGATAATGCCTTTAATGGCTCAATCTCCATCAACTTCATGAGCGAAACATGCACAAGCCTGTGTGCCGAGCTGTGAACGCACACAATTACTGTCTTGTCCATATGTCAAAACTCTGTCTTCCTCCTCCTCCCTCTTCTTCCTCCTCACTCTCAGCTGGTCCTGGTACCTCAGCTGCTCCCTCTCTCCAAAAAAACATAGGAAATAACTCACCTTTTTCCAAATAGCAAAGGTAATCTATCACTGTGAGTGATAAACTGTCAATCAAATTTTGGAACATTTCATCAGAGCACTTGAAATGGACTAAAAACTTTACTGACCAGATGTGATACAATCCCAGTATTTACAGGATCTCTGTTAGCAACAACTATCTTTGCTCCATCTCACAGGCTACTAGCTAATATCAAAAACTGCCAACATCACTGCCATTACCATTGCATAATGTTTAGACAGTACTAAATTTACCCAGCTACGTCTATCGTTCCCACAAGGTAACCCCATGGTCTCGCCACGGATCTTGGCTTGTCTCTCAGACATATCCACGTGGATGAAAGAACACCACTTAAGACTGAGCTCTTAGTCATCTCACCCAATCATATTCTCCATCACAATATCAATTTAAAATCGTTTCATCTCTCTGTCTCCCAGTTGTGATGCTTTGCACTATACAACATAAGAAAAATCAGGCCTTACTTGATTCAGTACGCCACCCAACTCTTGGTCCAGGCCATGGTTCTCTCTTACCTCGACTACAGCAATGCCATTCTGGCAGGCCGCCTTCCTGCACAGTGAAACCTTTACTCAAAAACAAGACAGCATAGCTGGCTACCAATTGCCGCTAAATTGAAGTCACTATTGCTTGCCTTCAGAGTGACTTCTCGATCCACAGCCATCTACTTGAACTCAACCATACAGGCTTATGCTCGCTGTTGGCCACTACGTTCCGCCAAAGAACATCATCTGGCATTGCCATCCCTGCACAGAATGCAGTCTCAGTTCAGACTGTTCTCTGGTTCTAAGTTCCCCGATGGTGGAACATTGGGTCAGGGCGATCTCACGATCTTATACTTTCAGAATAAAATCAGAGTGTCAGAGGATGCAGAGTTGGCCCTTTTGCCTTAAGTTGAGGTGATAGGCTTTGTCTCCAGGCAACCATATGCACAACTAATGTAATCACCTGAGTTCAACTAAATCTGTTAGGAATCTTGCTCAGATCATGGATTGCAATTCTACCCAAAAAGACATGTCACATGAACTTTTTGTAACAGGGTGTGGTAGGACCCAATTGCAGCACAACCAAACAGGTGAATAGTTGGTAATAACTTTTATTGATTCTCTCAGCAGGCAAATAGTCAGTACACTTACAACTGAGTATGTGAATAGGGCGAAGGCACTGTTGGGGGGCAGGCTGGAGATGTAGTCAAGGGTGCAGGAGGATTGGAACCAGGGGAGTAGTCAGCGGGGCAGACGAATCAGAAAGAATCTCTTGAAGACTCATCGCTTCCGAGAGTACCTCCTCTTGTAACACTTTACACCAAAACATTCCTGACTCGCGCTTCCTGTCCACTTCTTCACCTGATCTCCTGCACTTTGTCTTATTGACCAGATTTAGTACTTTGGCCAGTACTTACTTTGGATAGAAATGTGTGCCACATGAGTAAATGTAATTGTAAATATATTGTACCAGTGTAAAGTTTGGACACAGACTGGTACTGTATTTGCAAAATTTACCTACCTAAGACATTTTCATGCAGTGGATAAATGTGATTCTGTTGTAGAACTCAACTGCCTTACAGTACTATTAGCAGAGGCACCATGAAATGAATACAATATTTACTCTGCAGGTTAGCTTAGGATCAGGCTACATAAGCTGCACTGAATGAATATGAACAAATTACATATTGCTTCAGATTCATTCAAACTTTGTTGTTTTGAAAAATAAACAGCTCTCCTCAGTGGTAGATTAACAGAAGTTAGATACTTTTTGCAGTGCAGACAATGTGGAGTGAACAGGAGAGAATAGAGGAGGAAATAGTCCCAGTTGACCTACCACATGAAGCCAAAGAGACAGAAAAACTCATCTGTGTTTATGTGCTTGGCAGCAGGCAGACCCCGTGTACACACAGCCATGTGGGCCTAATAATATTTTCCAAAGGAGATGAATCTGTTTTTCTTTTTGTGGTTGCTCAGATGGACCTCAGACCTTTTTTGCTGAACTAATGGAACAGATGGGATGTGTGTTAACGCTGGCTCCCAGTAGCAGGTTTGCACCATGTTCCTACTTACAGGAAAATGATAGTTGTTGGCTTCATGTCTAATGGGGTATAGGTGTATGGACAACTGGAAAAAGGGTTTAAATACCTTATTTGTGCATCACCCAAAAATATTACACCTCTGATAGGAAACTGCAAACTTTGGTAGAAAGATATAAAAGTCTTCACTACAGGCTCAGACATTGTTGATGAGATCAGTTTTTTGGGGACGCTGTGCCTGCTTTCTGCTGTTTTGCTGTTTAGTTTCAATTTGTCACTAACTGTACTCTAAAGTATTTCCTTTCAATGACTATACAGACATCAGCATTTATTAAGGGTACACACTGTGGGGTGAATCACAACACTGTTCCACTGCAGCCCCTATTTGTTGTTTAGACTGATAAAAAGCACCTACTGCAGTTGTAATGAAGAATCATTATCTGAGAGCTAATATAATACATTATTGTATTTTGTACATTTTTGTCACTGTATAGGAAGTGTAACTTTTTTAAAGTTATTCCAGTATTGAGTCAAAAGTGTCTCTGCAGTTAGATCATTTGGCACTTACACGGTATAAATAGAATTTCAACCTCTTGACCAGAGTCAGACATCTGAAATGATTTCAGTGAGTCAATATTGTCTGACAAGAAAAGTTACTGCTGAAAATGAGGTAGGCAGATTTACTGCATAAACACCAGTGCCCTGTCATTACAGAGCCATGAACAGGATGAGATCGTTTTGCCCATGGGCATTCAGCCCATAATGCATTGGCTGCAGAGGCCTGGTTACCTTTACCCAGCCCTGTAATGAGTCAGTGGTTGCTGGCTGGTGGGGAGCAGGGAAACTCAGAGAAACGTGATTGAAAGTCAATGAAATAGAATGAGTCCTATTGATCTCTGTTGCAGATACACAGTTGGAGAGCAGACACAGGCTGCCAAATGACCCCATATAAAGCCCCAGTTACTGAATTACCCATCCAAATACAAGTCAGTTTGCCAAACTGTCCTGCAAATCAAATAACTAGTGCCTGACAGCAAAGTTCAATGTAAAAATAGTGGAGACTGTTTGAAAGCTCATCCTCTGTAGGCCAGAAAAAGAGCTTCACATTAATCCTGAGGAGTGAAGAATCAAAGAGGGCTGCATTACTCTTATAGGGATGCGCTGCTATTGGGTGATACAACAAGTATGATATTATTATGTAATTCCTCTCAACAACAAATTACTATTTGGCATTGTGTCTTGGTTCAGTAGTTTTAGTTTGAGGAGTTTGATTTTAGGGGATTACTGCTGCAATCAGCCCCTCGAAACAGTGCACAGAACTGACTTTGCTAAGAAATATAATTTTCTTCATTCCAATTGTTTTTGCTCTCAGGCTGCCCAACTACTATTAAGCTACATAAAGCTGAGATGATAGAGTGGAAGTGGCTTTGATCTATAGTAGCAAAGGAACACAACATTCATATAGACATATACCACAAAATCAGTGTATTTTATGTTATTTCCAAAGGTTAACGATGTGCAAGAGGGAATTCTGAACCAGTAAAGGAATAATAAGTTAAATTATTATTTCATAAATATTTGATGCTAGATGGTCGCATCACCTGTGCCTGAGAGTGCATCAACTCCTGTGTTCTTCTTGAATGTTTTGAATGTGTTTTTTAATATTAATTTAATATTAACAATGACGCAGAGGAGGATACACTTTTCTTTAACTGGTGATGTTAGTCATTAAATCACACTTTCATTTTATTATCTTTATACTTCCAAGTTAATGCAGTTAACCTAAATATGAGTTTCATACTCACACACCTTTCTCTGTTTTGTCTGTTAGTCAGACTGTGACACTGATTAACACAGTGCACAGTGAACTGAAGAGTCAAAATATAGTAGCCCTCTTTCTTGTTTATTGAACTAAGAATAGTTTTAAATGAGAATTGATTCTGAATCAAATTGAGACCACCCCAGTCAAAAATCTAGCTAATCCACTTAATCAGGACTGTGTGGGTGTGGTTTGATCAGATTTAATCAACAGTGGCTGACAGGAGCAAATAACTCACCAATTGTCATCAAAAGTGCTGCTAAATTTAAAAGTTTTGATTAGTACACAGAAGTATGTCTGAGCCCTGTTTATATAAAATTACAGAAACTGTTGTAGGTATATGTAGGATGTCATTGCTCATAGTCAAAACAGGATATCGGACCCTTCAACACATTTAAGCCATTTGTTCACATAAAAAAATGGTGTGCCTCATTTCAAAATCAAAGCAAATTCAGTAAGAGGGTGAAGACTGAAATACACTTTCAAAGCTTCGGCTGAAAATGAAACTTGTCTGAAGAGAGTTATTATAGGAGCATAGAAACAGGTGGCTGTGAGAGCGCTCATACAAAGATGTGGTAGCTGTTTGTCAGAGCCTCCCAGGCTGTCTGGCCTGCCTGTAGGTCATGGTTGGCTATCCTCAATGACACATCTGTCTCTCTCTGGCCCCACAGTCCCAAGAGCTAGGTCTGGTTACCTGAGGGGCCTCCCCCGTACTCTGAGCCCATATCAAAGCAGAGAAGGGGGCCACATTTCAGACGTCCAGCGGAAAGAGAGAGGAGCTGCTGAGAGACTGTTTTGCTTTTCTTCACTTTGGATACATCTGGATAGTTAGAGGAAGTGCTCTTTCCATGAATCCATTTATTCAGCTTTTGTCAATGTCAAAATGAGAAGGGGAGACCTTATTCTGTTGAGATGCAGCTGGCTAACCAAGTAGATTTAAGTGACCTTCATCATGGCTGAAATGACCAGGTGTTGACAGTCCTGTCATTAATAAGTCATGATGAGGTGACATGAGGACAACTTAAAAATAGACAGAGGAATAGAAAGAGGCAGATGTGGGACGAACTTAGAGAAAATATTTCTCAATCGCTTTGGTGCAATTCACTCATCAGAAACATCATTCTCACAACTCTTGCAGTTTTAAAAACAGTTAATGCATTTCTCAAAACACTAAATCACCTTTGCAAAAGCCTCTAAAACAATCAAAACCAAAATGTGTTGAAACTTGCAAAGCCAGTCAATCACTTCAACATTGTCACCACTGAATTAAATGTTTTCAGCAGAGCTTCAAGACTTAGACGCCAAATGTTTTGATGTTTTGATGAAAACCTGACTGACTTTAAAAAAGAGAACTGCAAAAAATATAGAGTAAAAAATGTCCAGACACAACACAATACTACAGGTACAACAGTAACATGTACGAAAAATAACTATATTCTGTTTCAACATTGCATTGGTGTTTATTGTACTGTGTACATTTCCACCTCTCAACATATCACTGTCCTGTCACTTTAGAACGCTGTATGGAAATGTATGTACATATGTAAGCCTGAAGAGCTTTAAATTTAGAACATGGTGTATACAAAAATTAACTATACTGGCATTTGATGCAAATACTTGATTTTTAGATGTTATTACTGTATGGTATTTTCAATGCAGTGTTTCATTTTGCAGCAGATTTGTGGCACTTTGCATTTGTGTGCAATTTATGGATTTGTGTGAAGAGTTTTGAAAAAAATAAGACCTAGTTTTGAAAATGTGTGAAAGCAGTTTTATCTGTAAACTGTATCTGTAAATTCACAGAATATAACTGCTGTAACTGAGGAAAGCAAAATGATAAACATAGAACTATGCATCCGAAGACAATGAGAAATAAGCAATCAAACTTAGAGCATCAATTATAGTACAGTAAATTCACACCACATAAAGTATATATGTGTGTGTGTGTGTGTGTGTGTGTGTGTGTGTGTGTGTGTGTGTGTGTGACTGGCCTTGCTCTTTCATACATATTTGAAGAAAGTTTAAAGTGATATTGGAATCACTGATGCAATGCAGGTCAGTATCAAAGTGAGTGAGAGATCTGTTATTGTATCTGATGAAGGTACAAACTGTTTTCATGAGTTGTCAAAGTCAGATGAGAAATGATCAACAAAATGAGATGTGTTTAGTAGTGAATTATCTGTGGACTCAAATGAAGCTTGTGCAAATACAATGAGAAATGCTAATTTGTGTGAGGAAGTGACAAACTGTTTTGAGAACTGCATTAAGAGAGGTGAGAATGATATTTCTGATGTGAGAACTGTATCAAAGCAATTGAGAAAAACTGTAATACTAAATGGATTTAACCTGAGGTGGTAGGTGTTTGTCACACAGACCCATCTGAGAAGACTTTGTTGGAAACTGTTTAGGAAGCAGACACTTAAAAAAAATACTTGGCGGGTGATTGGATGTCAGTTGACATAGTAGGAGAGCGGAAACACAACACAACACCAAGCCACAGTCTGAAGAGTTTTGAAAGCTAGTTAGCATGATGGTAGAGTATTCTACAGGTGTTAAAGCCTACAGCGTTGACAGCTTAGCGCATTTGTCACCTGATTTAAAGACTTTTTTTTTCAAAAACGCACCAACCAACTTTCTGTACAAACCCTAGCTACTTAGATTAGAGTCACCAGTAATGCCCTCACTTGCATCTACTCTGTTTACTGAGTGGCAGAGAGACAGAGCAGCGGTTGGTTACCCAGACAAAATAAGAAAGATTTTCAGACGACAGTTAATGGCCTCTCAGACACAAACACACCCCTTTGTTATGCCTCCGTGCCAACGACAGTCGTTGCTGGAGGCATTATATAATTTGTGTGTCTGACCCATTTTTGTAAATGCGATATCTTAGGAACTGAGGGAATTTCCTAAAATTTGGTACAAACTTTTAGTTGGACTCAAGGATGAACTAATTCGATTTTGGTAGTCAAAGGTGACATGATAATGTTCGGCAAAAACACTTCTGGCCATTATTTAACACTTTAACAGACAGAACGGGAGATTGTGAGCATATTTCCTGCAACTTGATGGGTTGGCGGAGGCATACAACCGCAAGGCAGTAATTCTAAGTTTCTTTCATCCATTTTTGCTGTAGGACCTTGTTTTGCTCCAAGGCACCTTCTCAGATGTTTTTTATGGAGGGAAAGTATCATTCATTTCCTCACCAGCATAATCTCAAATGTCTCAGGGACTTAAAAAAGCATCTTTTTGACTGCAGGTCGTCTTCTCCAAATTTGAGGCTATCACCAGCTGAATGTGGGGCCAGCTGTGAGCTTATACTTTGAGGATGAAGACATCCCACGGGCAAAACAAACTCTTTCCCTGCAGCCGCAACACACATCAGCAGATGGATCATTTAGTGTGAAAGCAAAACACTCCTCCATTCCTCATTTAGCTTTGCCTCTAATGCTCATATCTCCTCTATGGCTTCCCTCATCCACATACTCCTTCGCATCTTCTCTGATTCAGACTCCATCATGCTTTTCTCTCTGCCTCTTTTCCTCTGTGTCCATCCTTCCTTCTCCCCACTGTTCCATCTGTTGGGATCGTGACAGGATGGTCATCAGAACATGCTCATATAGCCAGATGTCTTATATTACAAGAATGCATTTTGGAAGAATTGTTTTTCAAGGCAACCATGCAAGACAGAGTCTAATATTGCTGGGCGCTTTGTATCATTGCCACCAGAACACCAGCTGCCGTGTATTTAATAGCCCATTCGTTCCTGCGATGCACCTCAATCCTCAAAGCTGTCAGGGACAGCTTTCCATCTTGACATGATGGAGGTGGGCAGAATGAATCAGCACATACACAGACAACATAAGCTATGACCAAATGATACTAACAGGAGGTCCATTAATCTCAAAGATGTTGCAGACAGTGATAAAAGTCTGTTTGCTCTGTCTTGGAATGGATTTGTATCAACACTGGGCTTCCAGTGTTTCCACATGATGACATGCATTTCCCAACAAATAAATCTTTTTTTAATAATACAGACATTAATGGTATAGTTTCATTATTTTTCCTAAGTATGCAGACTGCATGAAGACAAAAGTATCTCCACCAAGGAGCAGAAGTGACCTCAGTTACATTGCAAAAATGACATTGCATGTCCTGCAGTCGTGCAAAGCATGGCCTTGCGTTCTTGGATATATTTCCTCCTTTCTGTCTCCCTGCTGATACAGGAGCACTTTCTTTCAGGATGGAGGCATCCTACAAACATCGGTGTAATGTTGTGGAACAAACTCCTTCCAGGCTCAGAGTAGCAGCCCATTTTGTCTGCTCAATCTACCAGTCAAAGGCTGACAACGAGATTTATGAGTGAAATAAAGGCAGCCTTCGTCTCCGGGTAAACAACAGAAGTCAGAGGAAGAGGAATATACCTTTTATTTCATTATTTTTTAACGGACAAAAGAGAGAGTACAAAAACAACTGGCGAGAAGTGAAAATGTTTTCCCATTGATGCGTCCAAAAGGCATCCTAAAATATCAGAGTTGCCTTTGAGGAGGTGCTGAGTGATGCAGCAAAGGCTGAAAAGAACAGTTGGCAATAAAGTGTGAAGTGTAAGAGAGAACTATTTAATAGCATGCTATTCAGACTGATAGGACAGCATATAAAAAGGAACATTCATTTCCCTGCCAGGAGCCATCCCTGGGACTTTTATTTGTCACCAGACGTGAAATGTTGGTTTGCTACAAAACCACAGTTTCATCCAGAGAGGAGGGAGTGTATGTCCACAGTCAGACGCAGCACAGTACTCTTTCATGGGACAGAAGGAGCTGTTGTATAAAGAAATATGAAGAAGTAAAGGGAAGGGGCTCTGAAACCCCTCTGTGGATCTGGAACAGGTGGCTAATGTTTTCACAGTGAGCTCCTTCATCTTCCTCCTCACCCCACACTGATCAATGCTGGGATTTTCTTAACTTTGTAACAAACTAAAACAGTGAGCTATATCCTGTTTCAATTCCCTTATCCCCTCCAGTCATTATTCACCTAATTACCATCAACCAATTCACCATATCCTGTACTTTTCAAAGCATCTAGCTAAGCATCACATCACATCACTGTACAGTATAAGTCCTCACTGACCAAGGGAAATGCTGCAATACCTACACTCTGTGTTCAATGGCTCTCGTGAGGCAGTTAAAATCAAATGATTTTCTAGTGATTGAGCTGAAACATTAGCTGAATTAGCATTTCCATGCACCATATATTTTGTATTATTGGTCACTGGCCTGGGAAATCGCTCAGAGCAATGCTGCGCTGACTGGTGTAGGGAATCAATGTGGATTACAGAATAAACTCAAAATGGGTGTAGCCTACATTCACTGGTCAGTGTAGCAGTGAGGGGTGGAACTCACAAATCTTAAAGCACAATGACAGGTTGTTGGACAGCCACCCCTGGGGAGGAGCCAGAGATCTGGACACCAACTGCAATTAAACTTTCCAAGTTTAAAATTTTTCCTTACCTATCATTGATGTACTATGAAGAAAAACGTTACAGGAAGAGGAGGGAAGGCTAAAAAAGAACAAGACCTAGATCACCTGAGGCTCTAGTCTCAAGATAGCCTCAGGCTAAAACTGGCAGAAAAAACTCCTGAAAACAAGAGATGTTTCAGCCCTAACTTTCAGATTAAAACCAGGCTGAGGGAAGTTGGAGGAAGTCCAGAGTCACTGAGCCCTACTTTCAATCAGGCAGCTGCTCACATTAGCGTTTTAGAACACATCAGTAATGAATAATATGATCAAATGTCCTATCTTTAGATCACAGTGTGTGTCCACGCTTCATTAAGTGTATATTCAGTAATCACTAGCTGCAGTGAATAAGTGAATAAATGGTAAAACAAATAAGTCAAATGGAACTGCATGTAGAAATCTAACATCGCAGTATGAAGATTTGTTCAGTCCGCTAGAAACAAACATCACACTATCAACATGCAGATGGTGTTTGATTAATTACAGCTGACAAGTCAATATTTTACTTTGTTTTAAAATGTCAAATATTTGTTAATAAAATATAATGATTTATCTATATATTTAGTCACACTCCTTATGACTGATTGATACTGAAACAGATCATCTGCAACAAATTACTCTATGTTCACATTACCTAAACCAACAGGGATTCCCTAAGTTGCTCTCAGCATGTTTGTGAATATATCGCTGATTTTTTTTATTTATTTAACACACACACAAACAGTGTGTCATTTAGCAGTCCAGTAAAGACAAATGATAAAACATCTCAACAACACTAACAGCAGAAGAGCCCACCCACTAGCACAGGAAAACAAAGCAGAATAAATCAATCATAAAATAAATAAATTAATTAATTAATGCAGAACACGAAAACAAATGGAAAGTTTGAGAAACAAAATAACTGTGATATTTTTGCTAATGAAAAACAGAGGAAGAAAACAAACAGATACAAACTGTAGTAATAGATAGATACATATATCTGCAGTGCAGCTAGATGAGATGTTGGGTGCAGCTGAAGCTGCTTTTCTGGCCAGCCAGAATTTGGTGTAGAGGGTGGTTGGTATTGTCCAAGATGGCCTCCATCATTCATGGCATGCATCTCTCAACAACAGTCCTGAGTGAGTCCAGACTCCTACCATGCATAGACCCAGCCTTTCTGACCAGCTTGTCCAGTATCCTTGTGTTCATGTCTGACATGCTAATGCCCCAGCAGACAACAGCATAAATAATGCGTCATCAAACTTCAGATTCACTTTCAGAAAAATGACAGGATCATTCTCAAAATGTTAAATCCAGTTTGCAGTTCTGGACATGGGTGATGATGTATCAGCGGATCCTCTCAGAGTGAATCTAACTTCCTCTGACTGTAAAAACTGCATTACCCGTGAGTGCAGCTGGGTGGTGTGTCATCCTTCTTCTTAGGAAGAATTGGCTGTCAGAGATGCAAAGGTAATGGTGTTTATTTTATATATTTGAAGATTAGTTGAGGTTGAACTCAAACAGTCAACTCTAAGAGAGTTTCAAATACATCTCCCAAGTACTCACAGAGTGGGGGGCAAGTCCAAAAAGTGTGGATAAGGGTCCCTGATTTTTACAGGGTCAGGATATATCCTGAGATGGGAAGGCAATGGAGAATTTAAACTGCAGAGGATCATGTCTGCACAGATAGATGAGGAGATAAAGAGAAGTAATTTAGTAGATAAGACTCTCTGTGAAAAAGGCTCCTTAAAGTAAATATGAGAGAGCATGAGAGCATGCAAGAGGAAAGCTTAAAACGTCAGGATCCTGACATGGACCCAAAGGGGTCACCAAAATCATCAGGGATCATCCTCTGAATATCTACAAGCATTGCTATGGCAGTGGTCACTGGAGCAGACAGCGAAACAGGCAGACAGACAACCAGACAGACTGACCAACAGGCCCCGTCCTCAGCAGGATGTAATGTAGTCTAACAGAATCCTGTTCCTGAGGGACAGGGGACAGAAGGAAGTGGTCAGTGCTCATCAGTAAAAACAAATATTGCATATGATACATGTGGCTTTGTCTGAGGTACATGCACAATCAAAAGAAGGGTAGATGAAGACGACAGTGTGAGTATTATCCTCTCACAGCTGTGGCTGCTTACAGTCAGCTACTCTTGCAGCTTTCATTGTGTCATATTTGCATGTTGGTGTAACTGAACCTGGCTGGTTGGAGGATCAAACATGAATTCTTTCTAATTTCTTAATAGCAGTTGAGTCGCTCCCGCCCATGGGAGAGCAGAAATGGGTCAGGGATATTATTTAGATGCCTGGCCCATTATTTGATGAAGTGCTTAAAGTTTCCCTGAGGTCTAAGTTAAGATTCTCTAATATGATTTCCCTTCTGGCTAATTACATGCTGAATAATTTGTAGCTAGTCCACCACTCTGGATATCACATCTGAAGCACAGACTGATGGAGAGAAGTGTGTGTGTGTGTGTGTGTGTGTGTCTGGGTTCAAACACAAGTGGAGGAGGAATAAAGAATTAAAGAGAAAGGAGAAAAAGATCAGTCTTGGCGACAGAGAAGTGCATGAGGGTGACAGGGTAACTGATGTCATGTCAGAGCAGAAGGCTAAAAAGGACCATAAAAATGGGCCATTCACTAGACTGCAGACGGTAATAGGACAAGATAATGCATAGCTTTCTAATAAAACCTTTATGAGAGTGAATCTGTGCTGGAGCTCATGGCATGCACATCAGTCAATCTGCCACTGAAATGCAAACTGTCTGTAGGAGCTGTTTGGTTCTTACAAAAACATTCAAAAACCAGAGACACAAAAAAGTGTTAAATGTAAAATTGATTCAATATATATCTGCTTGGTGTTTGTTTTGACCTGAGTTCTTACTTGGTGAAAGTTATACGTAGTATTTTACGCTGTATTTGTTTTCACTGTGATAGCACGCTGTAGCTGGCTGATGTTGTTGCCTGTTGCTTATGTTGCTTTGATGCTGTGTAAGCAGAAAGACAAGGAGAAAGCAGTTGCTATTGTGTTTTGTGTATTTTTGTGTATTCTTCCAAGGTGTTAGCCCTTGGGCAAACCATGTAGTAACAAGAGATAACATCAAATAAACTGAATTCAAGGGTAATGACAAACTCTATGGTGAATGATTCCATTGTCAATCTCTGTGCTGCCATCCTGAGCAGGTCTCCCCTGAAAAATAGGCTCCAAACGTAGTAGGACTTATCTAGTTATAAATATGAAAAAATAAATTAAGAGCTTAAGTTAGGTTCTTTTGTTGTAGCAGTCTGTTACCAAGTGAAACCAGATCCAAACAAATAGTGTACAGCTGCTTTACAATGAGCTGAATGGATAATATTAGTTGGATTTTATTTGCAGCCATTCTGCCAACAGTCTGATGATGTGTCTGTAGTTCAATTCACAAAGTGAGAGATATCATCTCTGTCAGAAATTCACCATCTCTGTCTCTGAATTTCAAGTGGGAGGCTGGTGTGAATTTTACCACTTGGCTGTTTTGTGATTATGTATTAAAGCAGTGGTCTGCAACTGGCAGCCCACGGGCCAAAACTGGCCCGCTGGCAATAATATCTGGCCTGCCAGATTATTTTGATAATATGATTTGTTTTGAATCTTACAAAATTGGACCGACAGTCCTACATTTAGTTGTAATATCCAAAAACAGAATTTTCCCCCACATCTTTATTATACTTTTAACCATGTTGAGAGTGAATGACGGACACAAACAGTCACATCAGGCCGCAGGCTGCACTTTAGTCAGTGCACAGAGCCTGGTCACAAGCTGTAGTCCAAGAAGGTGGAGTTACAGTCTGCCTGTGGGAGGAGAGACCTGCCTGTAGGCAAGACAACCCGAGGCGGGTAAGCTAGGCTAGGTAATAAGCGACTGAACTTTCAAATCAAACCACTTACACATGGCACCTCATACATAAATAACACCGCTGTCCAAACAAATACTCCATATGAACTAAGAAAAAATTGTAATTGGTTGTGACACAATTTGTAAACAGAAGACAGCCTGGGTGAAGAGTAGCGGTGAGTAGACAAACATCCCAAAAAGGTATCAAAGATATGACAAAGGTGTCAAAGATACGAATCACAACTTCCGGTCAGAACTTTCACAATAAAATCAAAGCGGAAAAAGAATGCAGATCATGTTTAAGTTCATGGATTGCAATTACCCAAACAGATCGGGACATGATTTTTTTTTTTTTGCCCGATCGCCCACCCTTATATGTGAGTTGCATTTTTAACAACCAATTTCTTATAGCCTTTAATCTTGTTCTGGCCTGCCACTTCATGGGTTAGAAAAAAATTGGCCCAAGTCCAAAGTTACTTGCCAACCCTGGTATAAAGGATGTGATCTCCTGTGTTACAATGACTGTGTACATTTGTTTTCTGATTAAATGGTCATGTCAATAGGGCTGAGTTTATAGGACTGCACATTACTGTGAGGTTTGACATTTGTGGATCCATTACAGACAGACAGCTAACTGTGGCTACACCCCTCCTTTGTTCAGTGGGGGCAGCGACTAAATGTTGCACTAAATGTTCAGGGGATGTCAGTGACTCAGCAGGTGTTAAAATAACACAAATTAAAAGTAGCTTCCAATTTGTGAATGAATTACTGAGTCAAATTCAAACTCCACAACACCATGGGTCCTGTTGTAACAGGACAGAGCTTAATTTGCCGTGTAACACAACTAGCACTGTGTGGGCTTGTTAAAAGAAGAAGAAGATAAGAAAAATCCCACATCATGTTTTTTGATATTTATCTTGTCCAATTTCTTTTTTCTTCTTTTAAAAAAAAATAATTATGCACAATAGCTGCAGTATCATTATATCTCATATCAGTTTGAGTATAATTATGTAAATGTAACAGGTACTGGACTGCGGCACCCGTAAACAGCTATAAATATCCTGAAATACAGGGAAAAGAGGATGACACATGGAGATGTGGCTCGATTTAGCTGAGTCTTCTGCAGTTATATCTGTTTACATTACATCACTGTAAACTGTTTGCACTGTGCGTTAAACATTTTTCAGTATTTACTGTCAGTGCATATCTATTGTCTTTCAACATTTTTCCATGCTCATACACATATAAAATAAAATATTGAACCAAAAAAAAACAAACACACTTTTTCTCTGTGTTGCTTTCATACTGCTATATTCATCACTCTCAAATAAAGTTTAGGTCACAATTGCATCTTAAATGCGTTGACAAACTGATACTATAAAGCACCACTCGGACTTGCATATCACAGTAATTTGTAAATAGACACTACGTTATAGTTTTTGAAATCATGAATTATAGTATAATATATATTAATATATTTTAACTTATGAATTTTAATATTTCCTGTTTAAACAGTTCTTAACACAATCCTCTTTAAACATGACAAAATAAATCATGGAGCCTGTTCATATATACTTTTAAGCATAATACTGGGGACGTGTGGCAACAAACCAAAATCTAACCATTAGCTGTTTGCTAACAAAGTAACTGAGTGCTGCCAGCAATGCCACTCTCGGCAAGTGCCTGGTTTTCCAAACGAACTACCTCACTGTTCATTTTTTTACACTTGTACTTGAACCACATTTGTCAATGAACATTTACTCATAAGTTACAGTAGTTTCCGTGAGGTTCTGACACTCTACTAACCTGAAATACAGGGAAAAGAGGATAACACATGGAGATGTGGCTCCATTTAGCTGAGTCTTCTCCAGTTATGAGGAAAACCAGCAGGACATGCGCCCTCGCTACAGTCTCTGTGGCGAACCCATATCTCACTCTGCCCCCTATTGTCACAAAAGAAAACCCTGCTGCTGCAGTTACATCCTTTGGTTAACAAACCCTAAATGCAGACATAATATTAAATTATGGAGCACATTCAAATATTTACTTTCACAAATGTGGGCACACATTGGTGGGCATCACATAAATATGATATTTTTAAAATTCCTCTTCAAATATGTTTTAAACTATGTAAAAATACTCTGGTATGATTAATATTTTGTTTAACTAAGTTTTCGAAAATGAAATGAAATCTGAAAAAAACGCACCAAAACCTGCAACAAGAAGACGTATCAGAACTGCTGTCGGTAAATCGGTAACTGTAGTTATTTGTTCATGTTGTTTGTTAGCTTGTAACTGTCAGTGGCTGACACAGTGTTAGTGGCTGTGCTAATGCAAACTCTTACTCTCTGTACTGATAAGGTTTTGGTGACTGGTAAAAGAGCTGAATGTATCAAAATAGTTAGTGTTAGAGGAAACATCAGAGAGACATAGCCACATGTTTGAGCCTCAGTCAGACCCAGACTCAGATAAGGAGTCTGTTGTGACAAAAATCGTCGACTAGCAGACATAACAGAACAGTTAGCATAGTTAACATCTTTTATTTGTTTATGTTGTTTTATAGCTTGCAACTGGCAGTGGCTGACACAGTGCTAGTGGTTGTGCTGATGCAAACTCTTGCTCTCTGTACTGAGGCCTGCCCCCCGTCCCCACAAGTTGATGGGACTGGTTCGTTGGGACAAATGATGTATGAAACCCAGGACTGCTTATTTTCACTCATGATATGTCTTGTATTGTATAAAAACAACATACTGACATGTTAACGAGGTTAAAAACGTAATTTTCATTGGAGAAGGTCTTTAATGTATTTTCTATGTGTACACGTCAGCCACAGGTTACTCCAGTGTGCCTGTAGGAAGACTGCTTTTTTATGGTGGTCAAATATTTCCACCTACAATATAATGGATATGATACTGTTTTTGATTACAACTTCTTTGTAGAAATGATCAGTACTACACTGGTTGTCTATGGGAAGCAGAACCTGAGTACCCACTGTTTAATACTCTTTACCCTAAGGAGAAAATTGAAGCAGTTAAAGATGACGCTGCTGCAGCTCTACAATAAATGTGTTTGTTTTTGCCAATGAATGACTAACTTGACTCATCAGTCAGAGAGGAGCAGTTGGGAGAGGTTCGGGGGGAGGAGCTGGTCTCTGGAGGCGAGCTGAGCTGTGTGAGGTGGCTCCACGGTCGTTCCTTTGGGTGTTTTTGACGCTGTCACTGACACATTGTAATTTGTTTCCTTTCTGTTGTTTCGTTTTGTCATCCATCTACTTGAGTCGCTGCGCCCATGTATTTTTTTCCCTGTGCCGACATGTAATTGGTTTGTGAGGTGGCTTTTTGTCTGTGACAGTTGTGCAGCATATGGTGGAGATTAATGGAAACTGTCCTAAAATTCCCTTTAAAAACTGTTGCAGTGTGGTGCCATTAAATGGGTGCCTGGTTCAAATAGTTGAATAAGACAGAATGAAACTATGGTTTTCTATTTGTGCTGTTTTGCTCCTCTGTGGCTGCTGCATGGTCCCTCAGTACATCTGAAATAATAATCGCCATACAGTGTTTTCACTGTATGTCAGTTTAGGATGTTAGGCTGGGTGTGTTGTGGAAAATCTGAACTTTGAAAACAAAAACTCATAGAGATCTTAAATCACAAAAACCTGCTCTAAAAAGTATAAAGCAAGTGACCCCAGTGGCACATACGTATCACCTCAACCCAGACAAACAAGGAACACTGACAGGGACAGATAGTTATAGAGAATTTGTTTGTAGTGATCATATTGACAATTAATTATATGTTATTTGAACCTGTTGGATACAGTAAAACCATGGTGGTATGTTTCCCCAGTAACCAGAGTCTGATAAAACAAAAATGACTGAAATGACTGAAGATTTGAGATATATGATTTTTAACACTGGCCTCAAAGTGAGTGTTGCCCTGGATGTCTGAGGGTAATTGTGACTGTTTTTAATGTTTTAAAATAAAGAATTGGGATTGAACTATCCTCCGACTAATATTACATTTCTCTGAATAACCACTGTTACAGCCAGAGCAGGTTCAGAGGGGTTCAAATCTCACTCTGTCCACCATTTTGCAAAATGGTTGCACTTTTAATACTAGGGGGTACTTTAATGTATTCACCAAACAGCATATCCTTTATACCTCAGTTTAACATGTTAGCAGAGAATCTCTATCTGTGTTTAAGTAAAAGTGAAAGTTGCACAGCAACAAGAGTGTTTATTAACGCAGTTCACCCTTCTCTTCTGTGTGTGTGCACCTTAGAGCATCCCATGTCGTTATTTGTCACGCAGATTGGTGGTTAGGTAACAGATAGATGAACTGAGAAGAGGCCAGCAGAGGTAGATAAGGTGACACAGAGGACTGAGAGGCTGACAGTGTGAGGTGCAAAGAGGCAGACAGAGATCCAACGTAAGAAAGTGACAGAGCCTCAAAAGGACAGGCAGACCATTGAGAAAACGAAGAGGAATGTCATGCTCATGAGCAGTGGCATGAAGGAGGAGAGAGCGGCAGGAGGCAAGCTTCGAGTGACAGGAGGAGGATGAGAGGAAGAGACAAAAGGGCAAAGAAATGAAAGAGAGGATATAATAGAACACAGGCCTTTTGAAGAAAGAAAGTGCTACAAATGGTCTGTTACCGAAGGTCAATAAGTCTTAGCAGAATTTGACTTTTATGTACTTACATGGTTTTTATTTGTATCAATTTCCACCGGGAAAGTTGCATGTCTGTCAACTCACTCTCAGCACAGAACATTTGGAGTAATTTTGCCATAAAGTAAACTCATGGTGGTTTGATGTTAGCAGCCAACAGGAACCCAGAGGAGTCTGAACCTAGCCCACACAGCTACACTTCTGCTCTTAAAGCTGTTTGATGGATAATTGAGAGTGGCAGTTGGTCTTAGTCACTCTCTAATTGGAATCATTTCTGGTGAATGAATGCACAGTGAAATTAAACTTTTCCTCTGGCTGGGACATCCAACACATTAAGAGAACAGTTCGACACTGAATCATCAATGTTTTTTTTGTAATTTTACTAATTACCAACCATTCTGCTGAAAGGCACTTTAGCCAAATATCTCTGATTCTTCATCGTTGCACCTGTACATTTCTTTTAATACTTTTGGTAATTGGATCCTTTGTTTCAACTGACTATACTGAATTTTGGAGTTCATGGATTTTGCAGTATTTCATTAAACTCTGATCTCACAGGATGCATTCAGGGAGAGAAATATCTTATTCAGACAGAATTAGTTTTCAGTACAAATAAGCAGGAAGTAATGTCAGCACCAAAAATCTGCAATGTTGATGACCATTTTACACGGGATAAGAAAACTGTATCAGTTTCAACAGTTAGCAATGGAAGTGTCAATTGGAAGTATTTAAACAAGACATAGCATGGCTGTAACACCAGAGAAACTGCTTCTGACACCAATTTCTTAGTGACAGACACAAAGTTAGAGGGGAAAAAAGAAAACAAGGCAAGTTGTGTGGTAATGTCTGATAATGACTACATTACCACACTACCCACTGTAGAACTAATCCTGTCCTAATAGGGCGAACAGTGACAACAGCCACCTAAAGCTGAAAAGGTCTCATACCGAGAATTAACATGAGCCTCAGCAGTGGGAGCAGGGCCTTACACAATTATGTGACTGTTATTTAATATACATGGAAAGGCACTGTGGAATCATTCATTACTTCATTTTATTTTTGCTTTTAAAAACCCATCATGATCAGTATGTAGGTTTTTTTCACAAAAATTAATGACAAATTCACAGTGAAGGGATTTAACTTTTGATGAATTACTAATGTAGCAACAGAAACTGGCAGCTCGTAAGATGAGCAGTTAAAATAGTGAAAACTTCCTCAGACATACAGTAGGTAATGCAGTGGTGCTGCACACAAACTTGGAAGATTGATCCTGTAATATTCCTCCAGTTTGCTACTTTCGTTTACTGTTCCGGAAGCAACCCTGTGGAAAGAAAAACCAGCAGTCAGACAGTGAACCAGGGCCAGTTCCATGTTGACATGTCTGTCTCTGTCTCCTTCTGTCTTCCTTTCACACACACAGATTCTCATCACCATTGGAAACCCTTCAGATAGCAACCACAGTCGTTATTAACCTCTACCACAAACCATAGACCAGCATTTTGGCAGCCAGTCTAAAGAGTCCTCGTGTCATTGATGAGGTTTTAAGGTCCCTGGTTTTCTGCACAGAAGAAAACACAACTACATCATAGTGTAACATTCCGTAATAATCATCTTTCAGTGTATCTGTTTTCCCATTTGCATCTCCAATTATCCGTCCTGTGAATATTGCATTTTACATACCATTCTCCTTGCAGCAGTCATTAGTCAGGGATAAAACAAACACAGCAGAGAAAGGAAATTAAATTGAAAAGCAATGTTTAATTGTTTACCAAGTAACCACTGGAGACAGAATATTTGATCATTTAAAATGATGTCTATTGTATTTTATTATTAAAATACAATATACATACAATATAATATAATATAATAATATATAACAATTTATTATTATTTATCTATATTATATTCAGAATAAGTTCCACAATGGTATTGCATTATTCATGGGCTCCTTTTGTTACATGTCATTAGTCAGACTGTGTCAGTGTGATAATCCAAAAACATGTCAAATGGCTGAGGGGAGTTGTTGGCACTTGGAAAGTTGAAGAAAGACCTTAATTTTCCACTACCATATTTTTTCTTTTACAAGACTTAGATGTGTTGGACATTTTTATTTTACTGTTTATATTGCTGTTTAAAAGTCTACTCTTACCATACTCAAAGACCATGGGCAGATTAATCTCATTTACCTTAGGCCAAACCCCAAATTCATTAACTTTTGCCTTCATTCTACCCAAAAGCAGAAAGGCAGTGAAGCGACTGACTTCTGTCTGGAAGAAGCCACCGCACCAAATGTCTGTATTTGTTGTTTTGGATGATGAAGGCGGATTGTGTTTGTTACCATATGGTTTTATTTTTCAGCTGAGCCAATGGCCTGAAGGCTGAACCACTTTATCTGTTGTTATTAATAGCTTCTGAGCCTGCTCTTAGTTCTGAATTTAGGCCTAACAGACACACTACAGTTCACTTGACCCCCTCACCATCTTTGTGTGTTATTTACTTAGTTTTCTATTGAGAGGTGTAAATCAGTCAAGTGTTTTGGCAGAATTATTGATTTAGAAGCTACAAAGTCTGCATTAGATTTATTCACCATTAGAATTAATAGAAAAGATCAAGATTTCACTTTACAGACTCAGAGTTAGCCTTGGGCTATTCTGCACCTGAAACAAGAGTACACTCTATAACACTAGCTTTTTTAATTACAAAACATAACTTGCCTTGTAGATATTTGTGTCAGTTATAGTAACAAATAGGTATAGTTACATGATAAACAAATAAAAACAAGAGTTACAAACGAATAACAAGTAACAAAAAAGTAAAATAATTTACAAAGTAAAATAATTCATGCTATACACTGTGGAAGGAGCGGGAGTCATGTTTCAGTACTGGAAGGGAGATTTCAATACTAGTTTCCTCTCTCATTGATTATTGTCAGATTTCTGGTGGAAAACCAGATGCCTTCACGAGGAAAGATAGATGCTTTGGATAACATATCAGAGGGGGTGGACTTTTCCTCTCCTTAAGGATCCTGAATTGACTGGTGTTGTGAGAACTATCCCTGGTAACATCACAAACAGCCATCATAACATACAAAATGAACTCAGTACCCTCAGCAGCGTGTTGACAGAGGCTATAGTGGAAGAAGTAGGTGACACCTATGACACTTTGAAAAAATGGAAACCATGACCCCACTGGATGTGAAAATATATCAACTGTCATTCAATTTGTTAATGAGTCATATGAGGTCACAGAGTGCCTGCTAACTATACCAACAGCTGGCAAAGGTAGTGCACAGTCATTAACAGACATAGTTTTGGTAGAGCTAAATGGCGTTGGACTGTACACATCAAAGATTCTAAACCAGGCACTGTTTATGATGGGGTTGCTTATGTCTGGGATGCACGGTGGCATCCAGAAGCTACAGCAAGACAAACTAGCTCGTGAGGTACCTTATATACACCGTCTTAACCACCAGCTACACTTAATGGTAGGACATGTGAGTGCACACAGTTCGTGCCTGGCTGCACCCACTGAATGAGCTCCTACAGAGAGGGGATACTGACTTGATGACAGGTTTAAGTATCGTGGCTAGTTCAACAGCTTGTGTACAGAGGAGTTTAATAAAGTGTAGGATGTCACAGCTGGCAGCGCATTACTGAGACCTGAGATCACCAAACGGAGACAAAAAGCAAACGCGAATATGGCTGAGTATGTTGCTGTGGGAACTACAGAACACAGGTGATGAAAAAACAAAACTTCATAGACTGTACTATAGCACTATTGATACAGTGCTTGATGTGACAGATCACAGATTCTGCAAGCAAAACTTACAGTTGGCCAGTGCAATTTTAATCCAGAAAGTGATTTTTTCTCTTCTCTTTTCTATGTTGCTATTATATACCTGTCACAATAATAATTGAAACAGAGTATGAACTTGCTAAACAGTTTTTCAGCTAACAAAAACAATCATAGCCAAGCAAGGAGGACTGGACTACACAGTACAATCTCTGGAAGTACCACACACATCTGATCACAGTGCTGAGTGTACCAGCTGCTTTCAAACATGCCTTAACATTTGGTGCTTTTCATTCTCCACTCTGAGAAACGCGCAAAGCTCCACAAAAGAAAGGTCCAGTTGGTTCAGCTCATATATTTGAGAGGGACATAACCTGAAAATGCACAAGTGAGTGGAAGGGGACTGATCTTAGGAGGTTCAGCACCAACACTTGCTACCTGCAACTATTCTAAAGGTAAGCCACGCACATAATTAACTTTATGATGCCAGCCTTGGAAATCATGAATATTACCCAAAATGTTGTTTGATTTTTGGGTCTATCTACATTTATTTGATAAGAGTATGTAGACTACGATGTTCTAATGAAGAGCACAGTGCAATGTGAGTATGAGGGTGAGTGCTTGCTCTGAAGTCTCAGCTCCACACATGCCCCACCTCTTTACCCATTTTTGGATGAACTGGGAGTCAGGTGGAGTCAGACATTACCGAGATGGCAGAGCAGCCCATTCTGATCTTCAAAAGCGCTCTTCAGAAACCTATGCATGGCATCACTGAGGCTATGTCCATTGTTATATACAGTCAATGGTTATGTCATGTCATTTTTATAAACTTGCTTTTTCATTTTGCTATCACTGACTCTCCCTTTTATTTCATATTCACTCCCACCCCTTGTGTGTTTCCCGCCACTTTGATTGTCTGTCCCACACATGTATTGCACCTGTGTCTCATTGTGTCCCCTCTACTAGTGTATTTAATCCATGTTCTCTTTTCCCTTGGTGCCAGTATGTCTTCGTTCAAGCGTTCCAGCCTTTACTAGTGCAGTTAGTTTCTTTATGAATGTCCTGAGGTCAGTTCTTGAACCCATCCCCAGTCTACTCCCTTGGATCAGCCTCCAACTTTGATTCCTGAAAGTAACCCTTGCCGTAGTCATGCTTTTGAGTTCAGAGAAAACAATCATGACTGAACATGTAAACATGTTTCCATCATGTATGCTCAAACTACAAAAAAATAAGAATCCCTTGATATTTTGTGTGCTCAAGATAAAGCTACAGCCAGCCTGTTTCCAGTCTTTATGTTAAGCTAAGCTAACTAACTGCTGGCTGTAACTTCATATTTTGGGTACAGAGATGATCATGGTACTGAATAAATAAACTATTCCCTTCATGAGTGAACACTCAGTGCATTCATTCAAAACATAATTCCAGGTTTTTATGTCAAAGAAACATATAGTTCTGTTAGATAGTGTTGTCGATTGTGAAAACTATAAATTGTCAGTTGAATTTCCCTGAAATGTGTATAAAGTCAATGATAAAAGGCTCATTAATGCCACTAACATTGGACTTTGGTGTACCGATATGATCCGAAAATATTTCTCTTGGTGGTTTTGTTGCTATAGTAAAGATGTAATGACAGTCAGCTTTGATTCACAGGTCTGCGCTCTCACATTATGAATTTCCCTTACTTCACTTCTGAAACTAATAATAACACAGGGATGTCAATAAATAGCAAAAGGCTGACATCTTATTTTGTCTTCCATCACCCGGGCCTTCAGTGGTACAGACATGAGATACACAAAAGTGAAGCATCCACATCAGTCACATACACACACACAGATGCTACTCAACATATTCCACCTGCCTCGCTATGTCTGCCAAATTAATCTCTGTGAGGAGATGACTTTGGGATGAATTCATCTCTACTGCATGAAAAGCAGCTCCCATATGTTGGGCCTGCTGGGAACCTGAGAGCTGTATCCTTATTTCCCCTGAGGCAGTAGTCAGTGTAACCCAGACCGAGACATGGCGGTGCTAAATGGAGTAGAGATAGGGGGGTGTTATCTATGTGCACTACAGAGAGCACACACACACACACAAAAACACATCACACACACACACAGACACACACACATACACACACACACACACACACACACACACGCACACACACAGCTAAGCAGAGGCTCATATCCTTAATGCAACCCACTTCTCCTTATGTTACCTTGTGTTGTGATAGCTTCTTATCTTCTCTCTATGAGATGGTCGGTCATCTGAGGTGAACTATACTGCTAAAGATCTTGTCTTGAATTTAAATCAACAAACAAGTAGCAGCAGACAGTGTTCAAGACAAGCAGACAGACAGAAATATGAAACATGACAAACTCTAAATAGGCTGGGTTGGTATCTGTTTTTCATACATTAATACCTAATTAATACCTTATGAGAAGTAGCCTACAGTGTGTAATACCAGTTTCCATCAGTAAAGAAATACTTGAAACTTCTATGTTCAATAAAAGGTAGTCTTAATCTTAATGAGTGCAAATCTATTAAAGGCAACTGTGAGAGTGTTGGCTGAACATGAAGTGATGGATCATCCTTTGGTTTAGCTCATTTTGGTCTGGACCGAATCATCCAGGTCCTGACTGGACGATAATCACATATACTTTGTCTGTGTTTGGTTTGGAACACTGCATGGTGGGTATGTTCTTTTGTTGGAATGTTGTGACTGTGTTCTGGAGTAGGAACACTGCAGGGTCACCACGTTATTTAGTAGGAACATTGTGACTGTGTTCTTTAGTCAGACTGTTCCAGTGTTCTTTAATTGGGAACATTGTGACAGTGTTCTTTACTTAGGAACATTGTGACTGTGTTTTTTAGTCAGACTGTTGCAGGGTGACCGGGTTCTTTTGTTGGAACGTTGTGACTGTGTTCTTTAGTAGGAACACTGCAGGGTGACCGGGTTCTTTAGTAGGAACATTGTAACTGCGTTCTTTGGTAGGATCATTGCAGGGTCACAGTGTTCTTTACTTGGGAACATGGTGACAATTTTCTTTAGTCAGACTGTTGTGGAATGACAGCGTTCTTTACTTAGGAACATTGTGACTGTGTTCTTTAGTCATACTGTTGCAGGGTGACAGTGTTCTTTACTCAAGAACATTGTGACTCTGTTCTTTAGTAGGAATGTTGCAGAATGACATCTTTCTTTACATAGGAACATTGTGACTGTGTTTTTCAGTTGGAACATTGTGAGTGAGTTCTGTAGTTGGAACGTTGCAGCTGTATTTTAGCTGTCCTAATGCTCAGTGTCAACAAACAACTTGCAAGCCAATCACAGACCAGTACTGACAACAGTATTTTACTCATAGCCAACCACAGCCAGTCTGTGTGCTCTGTAGCTGAACTATTTGTCAAGTATGAACTATAGGAGCCTTTAGTATAAAATTGGAATGGACCCTAAAATATATTACTTGTGGACATAAATCAAAGCCAAGTTGTCAAACTGTAAGGGAAGTGCACTCATCATCCACCACCTATGTAATTCTTTGTTTTATGAAAACTCACGCCTTTAATGTTTCCGATGTAAAACACGTCGTATCTGTTTTTGAAAACAGTGTTCATGAACTTCCAGGAGATCCAGCTTGAATGGTGATGTGTTGCATTACATCTTTATGTGACCTGACCATTGATGTCATTTGTTATGTTAAGAATCAGAGGAAAATTATAAATGCATTTATGAGTATAATAAAACACACACAGTTTTAGCCATTTCGACATTATGCCTCAGCAAACATAAGAAACAAAGCAGCCATACTGACCCTCATATATTATACTCCGCACAGCCATGTCTGGATAGGATCAGCCTCTTTTGTTATGTTACAGCTGTAAAACAGCACAGCACCATATGGAAGATATCACACATCCAAAGCCAGGTTTGAGTTTCTCAGTTATCTCCAAACATAATTTCCTCCTGCTCCTTGCCCTCATGCAAGACACATTACATCCAACCACGACTTTGATCAGACAATGATCTTTTAATTATTTCACTCTGATTTATTAAAACTTCCTGGATCATTTTACAGTTTTGAAGCATGAAACAAATTCTCAGCTTTGACCCCGATCACAAGGACACATACATCCATAAATGACTTTTGCTGTGGATATTCATAAGTCATATTTGTGATGGGGGGAAAACATTACATTGGGATATACATCTGAGCACAGACTAAACACAAGCTAACGATTTATCATGTAAATATTATGGCACAGCTGGAGTAAGGCAAATTCCTATGTGAATTAACTGGAAAGTTGTGGCATACTGCTGCATAAATCAACAATGGGAACTTACCCTGCACAGTATAACTCCACATGGAAATCAGATACAACTAAGATTTCCGATAGCCATCTAATAGACAGGAAATTAGACGTACGAGTTTGGTGCCAAAACAAGCAAAAGCCAAAAAACAAAAACAGGTCAGAGTGGCCTATTTGTTTTGTCTTCTCTGTTAAAGTCATTCAAGCTTTGTTTGGGTGCCTGCAGTCTGTAGGACAGAAATAAAAACAGAGAAGCAGATACAGACGGACGTTCACACACCAACACAGAGGCTGGAGCATGATGAATGATGTTTGGGCTCAGGACGGTGCACTTCATTGGGGAGGAGGACAAACTCTGTGCCAAGCTCAGTGCTCTGTTTATCCTTTCTGGTCTCTGACAAGCCAGAGGAGACAGTGGGAAACAATGCTCAGTGTTAGGGGTTGGTGGGGGTGGCATAACACATCTGTGACTGGGCCAGACGCTCTCAGACTCTTGTCACTGTATTGTAGTCGGTCAGCACAGTGATGATGGATTACCTATAAGGACTGGAAGTCAAGCGGGGTCTCATGTTTCCTCCTGTGTCCTATGTTTATTATTACACTGTGTGGAGTCATCTGTCAGCAGACTTGCCTCAGGCTGCACTGCAGATACAGAGAGCCAGCACCGGCAGCGTCTCACTACTCAGCCACATCAGGGGTTATGTTGATTATTAATGCTTAACATATAACTGGTAAAGTGAGTGTGGGGCTAATCCTGCTGCTGCTGCTGCTGCTAACACAGCTCTGTGCCACAAGTCAGAATGTGACAAACATAAATATAAGAAGTTGCCCATGTCACCATTAAAACAGTAAATATTGTACTAGACTTTGGCCTTGGTGTTGTCTGTATTAAATAATACATTTTGTGTGCACAATTTGCAGATTTTTTTTGATGGATTAATTTTAGCAAAATGAAAAAATAGCTTCCTTTATGCCAGAAGTGTAACAAACCATTGTCTCCTTGGTGTCTGCTTGGTTTGCAACAAGGTACTTTTGCAGCACATCGTACCTCTGCTTCCCCTGCAGCAGCCACAAACACAAATCAGGTGTTGAGTGAAACTGATTTTCTGAGCCAGTGTTGCTGTGGAACACAGTATCATTCAGAGAACAACAATGGCATGCAAAAGGGAACCACTCGTTCCCCTGACAGTGAACTGAAAAGTGAAACATTTGCTCTATTGTTTGCTTCTGTCTTCACACAGGAGAAGCAGTGGAATGAAATGTAACAGGGAAACACAGACAAGACAGTCTCTCTTGTTCTGTTGTTGACAGCATCGCAGGCCTGTGTGGTAGTTGTGTGGTGCTTGGGTTATGACACGAGGGAGGATCAGTAAACACATCATGTTAGAGGACTCCTGGGTATTCAGTGACCTCTCCCTGCCACATGTTGTGTTGTAAATGATTAAATTTGTGTCTTATTTTTAAGGGTCAGCTTAGTTTGTATATGGCTGCATGTTGATATGAATGTGTACTTGTGGCGCTCATACACCTGTGTGTGTGGGTGTGTGTGTGTGTGCGTATCTGCCGTATTTTTGTGCACTCTCCATTTTAAATGATGACTGAAGACATATTGGCCCTGGAGGCAGAGCAGCGATCACGCCCCAGCAGCTCGTCCGGATGGGAGGTCACAGGAAGTGTGTGTTATATTTAAGGACCTGTCAGATGGTTTCCTGGTGACACCTCCTGTGGCAGAGGTGTCACCGCACCTAATGAGTCCTCTGGCCTCCTGGGACGTTTTCACATGGTTTAGTCCAAATAGCGGAAATGACTTGGCTGTGACCCCCTGCTCCTCTGCACCTTGTAAGAGCAAACAAGAGGCTGCACAGACTCAGCAAACCTTTCAAATGCTGAGGACAGAAAATGTGAGTTTCCTCATGTTGAAATGATGGTTCCTGCAACACTTCCTCCACTTCCACCTCCACACTCAGGTGGACACAAACACCACTCCATATGAATGATCGTGTTGCTCTGTAACTGTTAGATGTGGAAATAAACATCTTATAGATGATGACATGTTACTGTTGTGCCTTAAACAATTACTCTGTAATATCTACCCATCAGCTGCCAAAAAATGCAGAAAATTAGTAGTAACCACTGTGACAAACACATTGCTTTTCCTATGGCTGCTTCAAAATAAAAGCCACTCTGTGTTTCACCAGCTGAATGCTTTTAATGTGAAGCAGTAGCAGTGACATGCATTGTTTTCTGTGAATCCAGCACGGGAATGGTAGACTCCACCACTACTACACAGAGATAATTACAGATTGTACATACATTAAATGGCTACTGCAGTAAATGCTGACATAAACAGTATCAAAGTGGCTCTACTGAAACTCTGAGGGATTATTCATCATATGAAATGAAGCTGAATTGGTCCAGAGTGACCAAATATGAAACAGGAAAATGCTAGAACATTATGTAGTGCTGCTGATACTGTCAGGCTGAATGCACAGATCCCCATTATGCTGAATTTTCACCTTGCAGTCTGGTGTTTGGCCTTTTCCCAGCCTCTTTGGTGTTTTCTCTGGCTTGATATGTTTTGGTTATTGCAATTTTCCATAAACTGTGCAAAGTGTTGTGCCAGGACAGTTGTTGCTGGAGCCAATATGTCTTGCACAACAGTGATTCTCTGTACCAAGTCATTTAAATGACATGTCCTGGCCTTTCTGCTGTTTAGATGCAAAATAACAAACCCTTTCAATGATGAGCAAATGCTCTGTAATTGCTGTTTCTGAACATGAGTCATTGTCTGCATAAGTAAGTCATTTATTCACATAAAGGAGGAAGTGTACTGCAGAAGAGTCTGTCTTTCTAGCTTCAGGTTGTGGCAAACTAATTTACATTGATTGTGGGAAACTCTTTGATTTACTCCTTGAAGAAGATGGCCTTTGAGAAGCTTTCTTTAACTTAACATGTGAATTCATTCTACCAGACGCCTCCCAACACAGACAGAGATACAGTATCATACTTGCAGAGATGTTGAAGGGATTAGCCAAATGGGGTTACTGACAGATTGAATTAGAATATATTGTTAATTAGCCTGTCTAGGTTTTCCCATTCATCCTTGTTGTCACTCAAGCCTCTTGATTAGCCCAGCCCACAAACCCATTCTTCTCAGCTACCCCTTGATGTATATAACCTTGCTCTAAATATTGACCTGCAGACAGAATTGTACCACCTTGCTGTGATTGTCTGTCTCCACTGTGCAGTGAATAAAACTCATATGAACCAGCCACTGAATTTGGACCTGAAGTAATATTATTCTTGAACAGTACCTACTGAAATATGCCATGTCACCACTAAAGTAAGATTACATTGGTTGAGTTTTTACAGGAAAAATAAAAAGCAGATAGATTATAAAAATAAAAGAGTAGAATAGATTCAAAGATGGAAAAAAAAGTATTTTAAGGTGATGTTTTTTTTTCTTTCACCTGCCATTTCTCTGCGCCATTTCTCAGGACGAAGTTTTTCACAGCTATGGCTGAAAGAAGAGATTCTCATTGAGATTAATTACTTTTATTTGACGAATGACAGAAACAGCAGCGGCAGCAGAGACATATCTCCAACTGAAGCCAGTGACGCCTCTAATGTCGCCCTTTCATCTGCCATCTCTGCTGATACGAATATTTCTCCACCTCTGCAGATAAACTTAGACATAGCACTAATGATTGCAGCTGTAATTACCTGATGCAGAGCTATTTTCATAGCATCCCACATGGTGGAGTTACACCAACGCAGCTGAAATGTTTTTTTTTTTTTTTTTTCAGTCAGATGAGACATACAATGGAAGTGCATATGATCAGATAGAAAACAGCACAGGTCATTTAGCAGGATGGTCTCAGCTGCTGGTGTCGTTGTTGGATCAGTTTACCCAGACTGTAGGGTTGTTCCAGTATGACAGGAGGACCAGAATTGTTGTTTTCTCTACTGGGAATATGAGAAAGACCAGTTTCTTGAAGAGGGTCAATCGAGGTCTGTAATGTCTAAACATAGTCAGTGTCTTTTAAGGTCTGATCGTCTGTGCTGATACTTGAAATACAGAACCGTCCTCTAGTGACATTTTGATCTGACTGTTTGAAAAGGAAAGCAAATAATATCAAATGCC